>NW_027186349.1:1916520-1956610 GCF_028583685.1 Petaurus breviceps papuanus | reverse complement strand
AAGACATAATAATTTCATTTTGTATAATCTTCAACTAAGTACACAGGATAAAGTCTAATAATTACTCTGCTGCTGCTGAATTCTCAGGTCTGGAAATGTCGTCCCTCAATTTAATTACTTCTTTCAATATAGTGCCCATTTTCTCAATATTTCTGTTTATGGTTTTTGTTTAAATGAGAGCTAAGGCAGTTTTCTCTCAAGAAAGAAGTTATCTTCCTTTCTCTCTTTGTCTAATTTAGTCTCCTAGACTATAAAAATCAACACTCCAGAATGAAAATCAAATGCTCAGACTCCTCACAGGATGATACTTAAATTCTAAAATTCTATTGCTTCTTTTTTTTTTTTTATAAGCCATCGGGGTTAAGTAACTTGCTCAATAATGGCCAGTTATTTCTGGGTGTGGTGCTGAGTATCAGAGCCCAGATTTGATCTCCAGGTCATCCCAGCACTGGAGCCAGTGCTCTTACTCGCTGAGCCACCTGGGCGCCCCAATTCTATTGCTTCTTAAAGAGGCAGTTATTGCTTATAGAGATGTTATGAACAAACTATTGAAAAGTCAATCATTTAACATTAGATTTAAGTTAAATATTAATTTAAAACTATAAATAAATTTAAGTAAAATTTAATTAATTTTAAATCAATTTTAAATGAAGTATTACATTTACTGATTTCCATGTATGTATATGTGTGCATAAACAATATTATATGCCACTTAGAATATGTGAAAAAAATCAGTCATAGTTATAATAGATCTCTTTAATATTCAACTGTCATGAATCATTGCTTAATCAAACCCTCATATTTCCTTCCAAGTTTAAGAAAAAAACAACTTTCAAACTCTATCCAAATATTTTTGTAGAGTTAAAACCTACTTGTACATATCTATGTTAACTCATAGATTTAGTTTCTTCCCCATGAAATGTTTTGTGATAATTCATAATCAAGAACTCACACAAGTGCCTTTTATTCAGCCTCTCAGAAGCTTTACTTATCTAATTATGACTTAGAAGGTCTCCATTAGCTCTCTGCATTATATAACTACCCAGTATCTTTCTTTTTCTCCAGTAAGGAAAATTGACTTTCTGCACCAGAGAGGTCAACAAAAGCCAGGAAGAAGGGATTACAGTCGAATAATGTGTTCATGTTCTCAGCATGAATTCTCTATGATGGAATTTTTTTTAAACAATCAGAAGGAGTAATTTTCTCTTTATAAAAGTGCTTCCAACAGTTTTAAACCCTAGCCTCTGACACACTCTTCTTTTAAAGGGTCAAAGCTTTTCTTTTTCTCTTAACTTTGAAACACATTTAAATAGACAATGAACTTTTAAAATATTAGTTATATACCTCTTTCTACATAGTATTTTTATATAGTATTATGTTTGGATAAGTAAAGGGAGAGACAACAAATTCCTATCCTGTCAATATGGCCATAACTTTAATATAGTACTTGAAAAGAAAAGACAAAGAGATTCTAATTCTTTCTGTAACTATACTTTTTTTTGGTTATCAGGGAAAGTTTATTTTACTATTAATTGACGGACAAGAGTCGAGTAGATATTCACAGATAATCACTGGCTTAGAATTATAAGAAACCATACAAGTCATCATCAGGTCCATCCCCTAACCCAAATCAAAAATTCTATGCTATTCTGATAAGTTGTCATCTAGCCTCTGTTTAAAGACAATCAATGACAAGTAACTCACTTCCCCTGGAGGCAACTCATTCCAGTTTTGGACAGCTCTAATTATTAGGAAGTTTTTCCTTAACATGAGCTAAAATCTGTCTTCCTGTAACTTTTGCATAAGTCTATTCAACCTTTCCATTTGATGACTGTATAAATATTTGAATACTGTTATCATTTCTATCTTCAGTTTTCTTTTCTGTAGACTAAACATCTAGATCCATAAGTGGATTCTTGGGTAACATCAATCTACCCCATCATTATCCTGGTTGCCCTCCTCTGTGTCTGCTTCAGGTAGGCAATGATCTTCCAAAGATATTCCATCTTTGTAGCCAATAAGCCACATTAGGGCAGAAATTTTGCTTCTCTAACCTTGACATCTGTCCTAGTACAAAGTGAAGATAGTTCTCTGCACATAGCAAATGCTTAATAAGTATTTATTGAATTGAATATAATCTAGGATCATGTTAGAATCTTTACTACCACCTCATACTTCTAATTCATCTTCAGCTTGCAATCCACTAGATCTGTTTGATATTTTTCACATAAACTGCTTTCTAGCCATGTTTCTCCCATCCTGTCCTTGTATAGGTAACTTCTAATGAAAATGCAAAACCTGACATTCTTCACTATTAAATTTCATCTTCCTCCATACTATATGGATACTAAAGTGATATTATAAAGTTGTGTTTTTAATTATTATAATTATTATATTATTTAATTTTTTTTTAATTATTATTATGTCTTACCATCTGGTTCATTCCCTGTACAAATATATTGACTCATTGGTCATTGGACAAGAAGCTTATATTTAAATGACTACTAATTAAATTAATATTTTACTAAGGTTTCAAAGCACTTTGCTTACACTATCTCATTTGATCCTCACAACAGGACAATGAGGGAGGTACTCCAAGTATCATTATTCCTGTTTTTACAGATGATGAAACTATACTCCAAAGAAGGCAAATGTTGTAAGAAGTATTTGAATTCAGTTCTGTTCATGACATAGCTCAAGTTCTTTCCACTTTGACTCACATCCATTCACTGGGAGCTGCTTTCCTTCCCTTCATCTCAAAATTCTTTGATTTCATTCTTTATTCTCTTCTTCCTTACTCCTGATTATAATAATGAGATGGTCCTTCTGGTCAAGATCATCTCCTCTATATGTGCCCTTGATCCAATCCCCTAACATCTTCTCCAAAAGATTTCTATGTCAATAATACTTTCTATCTTTAATCTTTGATCTTTCCCTAATATCCTACTTTCTCTAAACATGCCCAAGTCTCCTTTAATCTTAAAAAAAACCTTCCCTTAACCCTGCTATCCCCTCCAGCTAATATCCCATATCTTTCCTTCCTTTCTCAAATAAATCCATTTTTAAAAAGCTTTTTTTCTGTAGCTATACTTAAAGAAATATCCTTATACATACAAGGGAATGGTGTGTCTGTTTCTGGTCTCCATTTTTTTGCAATATTAGTTGTAGATGTAATTTTATTAATGCTTTCTCATTCTTGTCCATTCTCTTCCATAGATCTACAATAGAGGATTCAATCAATAAACCTCATTTTAAAATATCATCTGCACCAGAATTTTCCATTTGTTATTCTTTGGTTTTTTATCATTTTCCAGCTATCTCCACATTACATTGCATCCACTCATTCTTCTTTCTTAACCCTTACCCACTAGACATTTGGTTTATAGGCCTGAAGCACAATGGACATTTTAAAGTGGTTTTCTCAATGGTGTACCTAGATCTTGACTTCTAACTCAGTTCTAGGACATTTCCACATCATACTCCTCCCCTCTGCTTCCTAGTTTTCCTTCATGTTTTATTTTCTTCTTAGAAAATAATTTGAAGTCTTTGATTAACACCAATAAAAGCAACCAATCAATAAACAATCATTGAGCACCTACTACATGCCAGACACTGTGCTAAAAATTGTCCAGAGATTATAGTGTTTAATAAAAATTTTACCTATCTGTTATCTCAAATGATCATTCATAGCAACAAGTCAGAGAGCAACCCACCATTTCTGCCACACTGTGAGACTTTCTTCCATATCTTACCAAAAATTCACCTTAGGGTATTCATCTAATTATTTCCTGTCAGCAATACATCATGGCAATTTTACACCAAGTCAGCTCTTTAAAGCTCAAGAAATCTTACTTCCGTGGAGTGTAGGGAAACACACTTAAATTATTTTTAAAAGCATAAAAATATATATCTGTTGACAAATTGCACACATGTTATTTAAAGAGAGTCCAGAGATTTGCCAGTCTAGAATTTTTATTTGTTTCACCCCTTGTGAAGATGTATGGCTTCTCTTCAAAGTAGTATGTTACTATATTGTCAGTCTTATTAGAGCCATTTTTCTTTTCTCCACTGTCCACAGCAGGGACAATGTCCTTTATGATTGGTGTTCCAAGTAATGACTTCAGCATCCAGTACTGGCTGGATGGGTATGTATTTTCTTCTCCCTGACCGTAACTGTCAGCAATCTACTTGAACTACCTTTTTAAAAGACATCTTATCTATCAATCTTCTAAACTGTCAGCCTGCATATTTTCCCAAGAAATTAGTTCAACCTTCATTTCTCCTCTTGATCATATTTCTCTAGATCTTAATTCTGGCTGAAGGACCAGCCTGGCTAAGTTCATAGGGGTTCAATTGCAAAAGGTTGGCAAATTTGATGCAAATTTGTCTACAATAATTCAACTGCTAAGGCATAAAGAGACTCTGACCTAGGAGAGTGGAGAAGGGAGCACCCAAAATCATAAAATCACAATTTTGATTAAATATTTTAGTTTAACAAGTGTGAATTTATATTTTTCTAATGGTGACCAAAATTGTTGGACACTGCCATATTCTAAGATTATATCAGTCAGAGCTGTTAAAGTGTATTTTAGATGAGCTGTTAAAGTGTGTTTTAGATGAGTTATTAATGAAATCATTGGAATAAAGTTTCTTAACCTCAGTGCAGGGAACTTTAAAAAATATTTTGATAACTATTTCAACATTACTGGCTTCCTTTGTAATACTACACATTTTAATTTATTCATTTAAAACATTATTCTGTTAAGCTGTTCACCAGAGATGATTTGCCGGCTTCACTAGACTTCCTAAGGGGTCTATTATATATATATATATATATATATATATATATACACACACACACACACACACACACACACACACACACACACACACACACACACAGAGTTTAGAACCCAGCTAGACATTGTTGATAAAGGCAACACTTTTAAAAAATTATTTTTATGTTGTCACAAAAAATATCTATGTCCTATACTCGATGGTACAGTAAATAGAGTACTGAGCTTGGAATCAGGAACTTGCATGAGTTCACATCTGAACTCAGACACCTACTAGCTGTGTGAACCTGGGGAAGTCACTTAACCCTGCTTGTCTCAATCCTTCATTTGTAAAATAAACTGCCGAAGTAAATGGCAAACTACTCAAATATCTTTCCCAAGAAAATCTCCAATGGGGTCACAAAGAATCAGACGTGACTCAAAAATGACTGGGCAATAGGTTTTATGTATTTCCAAATATATATGTGCTATTTTATACATATTAGAAAGCTAGCTATCTTCAGGAGTGAGAAGGTTATCTAACCATAAAGCTACAAAACAAATTTGTGAATTTGTTTAAGAAAAGTAATAGCGCAGGGGCGGCCAGGTGGCTCAGTGAGTAAGAGCACCGGCTCCAGTGTTGGGATGACCTGGATCAAATCCAGGCTCAGATACTCAGCACCACACCCAGAAATAACTGGCCGTGTAACCTTGAGCAAGTTACTTAACCCCTATTGCTTTAAAAAAAAAAAGTAATTGCTAAATTTAGTCTATTTCCTGAACAGTTTGACAGTGCTGACATGGCTGCCACACTGGCAATGCTTGCCAAATTTTACCCTAGCAGGTGTAAGTGAATTATATGCCACTGTATTTAAGCAGAAGGGAGATAAGTTGACTTTACAGAGCATGAGAGGTAACTCATAGATGATGAGATGTGCTTAATTTGAATTGGTTTCATCATGGGTATGCATCTGAAGCAAAGGAGAATTTTATGCATTTAGGCTTGTCTATCTACTTTAATATTAGCAAAATGTGGAGTTTACCATCAGGAAAATACATTTTTGTTTTACCAAAATCTATGTAAGCTTTGTCTCTTTGATTTGACATGGACCAGGGAATCATTCTAAAAACACACATAAAATAGTTGTGTGTATATATATATATATACATATAAACATGTATGTATATACATATGCATACATATACACATATGCATGTGTGTATAGGAATTATAATATAAGCAGGCTTTATATAAAACTTGCCATCTCTTTATTAAATATAAAAATATTTTGCATGTACATCGGTGTGGGACAGCACACAATGTCACAAACATATTGTATCTTTCCCTTTTTTTTCCTGCATCAGTGAGTTCAGAAACTGGCCAATTGGTGCCTTCTTCAAAGTCCTTGGAGAAGGCTCTGTTCTGATAATATGCCTTCAAACTTGTATTGTTTTTATGAAAATGAATTTAAAGTCTTTAGAATAGGTACTAGGATTAAAATATTTTAACATCCTTAAATGATAACAGATATTCCTTCAAACATAATCAATAAAATCTGTGAGAGATGAATAGGTGGAAGCTGACGAGAGACTGGAGTTAAACACTTACTGATAGAGAAGCAATGACAATTACCTTAAAGACTGGAAAATCAAAAGAGACTGATAAAACAATAAAGGAGATTATTTTATTGAAGTTGAAAAAGCAACCTGAAATTAAAAAAAATGTGGGGAAAGTTTGTGGTGAAGGAGGAGGAGGAGGGGAAGAAAAAAAAGAGGAGGAGGGGGAAAAGGGGAAGGAAGTGAGCCAAAGGAGGAAAAGGAACAGCTCAGATTTGTGAATAAAGGCAGAAACTGAACTTTGGAAGAAAAAAAAATGAAGAAATTGTTTAAAAAGTGAGAACCTGAAGAGGACTCAAGAATAAGAACTCATGAGCATGAAAAGGAGAAGGAAGTTGGCAAGATAAATAAGAAGGTAGGTACATCAACTTAGTAGATTGAATTGTTGGGCATAGAAAATAGATCATATAGATAGAATGGTCCTGGGAGGGATGTGGTTTGGAATTGTTGAAATGAAGGAAAGGATGTTTTTGAGTTTCTGTCAAGTTATTAAGTGGTAGTAAGGTTGTAAAGGTCTTATTGAGGTTCTTAAATTTCAGGTATATATGATCACAAATAGGTAAAAAGAACAAGGTTAAACATTTTGATAAATATGGGGCCCAGAACTTTTGTTTTTACTTGTGCTGAGCAAGCAATTTCTGCCACAGTTCCATCCCAAGTGGTAGGCTGTTTTCACTACTATTAGAGAAAGTTATAGAACCTCAAGGAACACTTCCAGACTCCAAGTTATCAGAGACAATTAAATGTTCCTAAAAATATGGGGATTCCATGGAGCAAAAAAATAATCTTATTAGAGGAGGGGACTGGAATGTGGAAGAATATTTCAAAAAGAAAAAAGGAAGAAAAGGATAAACACATTAAGAACTTGAAAACTAGTTTGAAAATCTAAAATGGAGAGAGATGGATGCTCTAAAGAGGGAACAGCTGCTTATTCTTTAAAAAAAATGATACAATAAAGATAGAGACATATCTGCAAAGAGAAAATACTTTTAGCATCAGGGGAAGAAGTAAAGAGTAGTGTGCCTGGTAATTTCCTCCTAAGAGGTACTAAGACAGCTACTAGGTGACCTGATGATAATAGACAGGACAGATTGTTTTCACCAGGGCATACAGCCAGGACACACAAGTCAGTCATTTAAAAAAAGAAATTATTAAATACTTACTATGTATCAGGCACTGTGCTAAGCACTGGGGATACAAAAAGAGACCAAAAAAAATACAAAAAACAAAACCCAGTCTCTGCCCTCACAGAACTCTAATGGAGGAGATAACAAATATATAAAATAAATAATATGCAAGATAAATAAGAAATAATTAAGAGAGGGAATGTACTAGAATTAAGAGAGGTTGAGAAAGGCTTCCTTTAGATGGGGCACCAGAGGACTTATCAAGACTTTTAAAAATGGATGACTTGCTGCGTGCTTCTGGTGATGCACAAAGAAAGAGATGATACTGACAAGAGGAATCTAAACACACACACACACACATACACACACACACAGAATTATGAAGATATAAACAAAAAAAATAACAATAATGAAAAACATATGCATGTGTTTTCCTCACTGCTTAAAGAAGGTAAGAGATACAGAACAGAAAAAGAAACATTTTTTAAGAAGTGAATAGCTACAGAAGAAAATGTGGTCAAAGAATTGTCTGTTTTCTGGACCACAGCTTAAAACATAAGCATGATCAGGGGTGGAATATATCTAACAAAGGCTTGCAAGAATGCATTACAAAACTAAACCAAAACCTTTCAAACTAAAAGGTAATTACAAGGAAAAACACTGCTCACACACATCCATCCATATAGGAACATATGCATATGTCTGTTATATATGTAAGTGTGTGTGTGTGTGTCTGTGTGTGTACTCCATCAAATCAGCTACCAAAGTATAGATACAATGAAGGAAGTTGAATAGCTGAATAGCACTGAAGATACCCAGAAGTTCACATAAAACAAAATTTAAGGGAAAGGACCAGGAGAAAAATGAAATACCTCAAAGTCCAAAGTTTAGGCAACAAGAAAGAAGAACTAGAGGTCATAACACCTCATAAGTTTCAGTGATACTTGGTGAGAAGAGACTCATGATCTGAATATGGCTATGAATCAGTGCATAATACTACATGTGAGGCGGGGAAGTATACTTAGGATAAAAACTCCCAGAACCTGAATTAGAAATTATAATGAAGACCATTCAAATGAAGATCAACACAAAAACAAGTTTGTTGTTGTTGTTGCTGATGATGCTTTTTGTTTTCCACTATTCAGAATACATAGCTAACCACCTGGACAAATTGATGGAGTGTCTAAGAACCAGATCACAAGCTTGGCACAGGGAAATGAAAGAACATCGAAGATAGATTTCTTTCTTTAAATATCTTATGGAGTTTGGTATTGATTCAAAGGATTTGAGGGAAAGATAGGTAGGAATCTATGAACTAAAGAGGGTTAATGGTTGAGTCTAACCTACTTCTATATAGATATTACTAAAAAATGAGAAATGATGTCCAAAAGAATGATATCATGGCCTTGAAAGATCCTTAATCACTTGAGAAAAAATAAATTATGTTTTGCTTGGCTCTGGTTGTCATTTTACGCCTTTGAGGAATCAACCAAACCAAATCAAGCTACATACCTTGGTCACCGTACTTGTTTGTCCCAATCAATTTGATCTTGGCTTTAAAGTGAAGGGATGGGACTAGATGTCCTCTAAGGTCTCATCAAGCTATAAATTTATGTGAAATTTAATTCTTTATAGAATCATTACTAATGTGAGAAATTTGATTTTTAGCAACAACATGTTTTGTTTAAACAAAATGTATCCCATTACTTCAAGTGTTGTTCGCTTAATATCCAGTCCCCTGATGACTAAAGTGAGTCAAGGTTTCTACATAAAAGTTAAAATTTTTATGTTATACATGAAAATTTTCAAGTAGCTAAGTCTAAGTTTATAAATGTGGCCCATGAGGGAAAAGAACAAGTGTTAATAGAATAAAAGATTTAGGTCAGAAAACACAGATGAACAAAATGATCTATTCATTTTTTTTCATTCTTATGTAGGTATTACACATTTTAATTATTTCCAAAACCAACTGCACCAGTGTCTTTTTTAATGTTTTAACATTATGGAGCTAAACATACAACTCTACCATAGGCCTATTTTATTTATAATTTCTGATACAATATTGCATTCTTGCATGTATACTTTTGTTTCAACAAAATATTGGAAGAAAAATATCATTTGGTGAAATACAGTTCATTAAGTGTAACACAAAAATAGTGCTGTGGGTAGCTTTATTCAAAAAACATGACAGGCTTCAAAAACGTTCTTGACCCAGGTTGCAATAATGATGAATGGCAGAGATTTTTATCCTTTGAGATCACAAAAAATGTTACCTAGTGATATATGGTGGTTGCTACTTTGAAAAAGCTAATTTAGTTTTAGAGTAGCAGAAGAATCATCCTGCCAATTCTTTAGAAATTACATTAAAGGTGATTCCCTATTTTTGCTACTATTGTAGTGGTTTTCAGATCAAGTTATAGCTGTGTAATCAGATGATAAATGAAAAATTCAACCTGAAGTCAGCCCACAGTGGAAAACCACTGCCTGTCTTCAGGCTATCACCACTGTAATTGCTGAAACAACTAAGTTAAGGCAATGTAAAATCTATGGACACAAGCTCTATGAAGTACTAGGCAGCAAATCTCTCCAGCTGAGAAATACCATTAAAGACGATTGCTTTAAGATGCTTCTGCACTAACACTAGACCAGTTATTCTAACTCGAAAAGTGTGTAAACATTCCCAGATGTAAAAAGAAAATGACTGGCATCCAAAAGGAAAGTTTTACCTAATACTGCAGGGAGTTGATATTTTTAAGCAATTTATTTAACTAAATTAATAATGGCCTATACTAAGCAAGCTTATTGATATTTTAGCTCTCACATCTGTTTCAATATAAACCAAATCATTCCTCTTGAAGCTGCATAATAAATTCTGCATCAGAATCTAACAAGCAAAGTTGGAGGCTAGATTTACAATTTTCCAAGCAATAATCATATTTCACTCCTTGATATATGGACTTCTTGAAAAGTAAAAATTTTCTACTGTTATGCTTTAGATAAGTACAAAGAAACAAATGAAAAAAATCCTTGGGGAAAGATGAAGGGGAGTGGATTGGGGAACTATGGATACCAACAATTTTGAATCACAGAGTTGATAGAAGCTGCAAGGAAGCTGACTTAAGCAAGAAAAAGTGTAGATCCACGAGTCCAAGCCCACACCCACAAACATAGACATCATGGTGGCTCACTTCTAATTATGCATCTGCACATGACTACTTTACCATGTTGGTCAGAGTCAAAGCTTGTTCAGTTCCCAATACAATGCATAACTATAACCATGGCAGGCAGTTCTAGAACGCTGAATTCAGCAGCCATGAACTCAGGACTGCAGCAATGGCCCAAATGTTTTTTTTTTAAATGAGTTAATAGAAATAAGCCTTGATATAGACCATTTCAGTTTTGTCTCTGGTACAAGAGCCAGGAGGTGGAGGATGTAGAGTTTCTGGAGAAATGTTGAGGAAAAGAAGAGAAGAGAGAAATACAGAAGAGAAAAAGAAAAAATGATTTTAAAAAGAAGAAAAGAGACAAGGGTAAAGAATCTAGACTGAACCAGACATTAACAAGTCAACCAATGCTTTCTTTGTCTCCTCCATTTTCCCCATTGACTCAGAACACAAAACTTAGGGAGAGAGTTTGTGATTTTGTTTTCTTTGATGTTTTTACAGAAAAGCATACTCATATCAAAAAGTTTAGGATTTTACCTGATTCTCATATTTACCTTATGTCAAATATGTTCTATTAAGATTAAAAAAAACACAAAATATTGAGTTATTTCAAGACAGAATCTCTACACATGCAAAAGGTAATAAGATGACAAATATAACCTTATTATCTATGAATACACAAATGACAGGAAGACCCAATTTCTTTTGCCTTCCATCCTGTACTGAGCTCTTAGAGTCTGAGGAACAAAATGGAAATGGCAGTGTTTCTTTATTCAACACCCCAGAAAGTACACAATTATTCTCCTTATGAATGAGCCTCTTCGCATATTTTCTTTTTTTTTGCCTTTTGGAGGCAATTGGGGTTAAGTAATTTGTCCAAGGTTACAGGGCTAGTTTTTTTTGTGTGGGTGTTAAGTGTCTGAGGCCGGAACCAAATTCAGGTCCTCCTGACTCCAAGGGTGGCACTTTACTCACTGCACCACCTAGCCACCCGCTCTTCTCATATTTTCTTTTTATTTTCCTAGTACTTTATAAATATTAGTATTAGGAATATTGATAAAAATAATTCATATTTCCAGGAAGTTTCATGGTCTTGGTGAATCTCAGAGAATAAATACCTTTCTAAATCCTATGTCTCTGGTTTACAGCACTAATTTCATTTGCTATGAGGAGTGTGATTACTTTAGATTTATCCAGTAAGAATGACTCTCAAGTTCTCATTCCAACAGGGTCTTTCCTCCTCACTGTGTGAGCTACATCTTACTAGATGTGTGACTTTACTATATTTTATTATATTTTAGAAGTATGAGGAAGGTATAATGGCATCAGTTCACCACACTAGCATCTAAACAATTCTGCAAAGTGTATACAATATTTTTAGCTGTACATAAAAAAACAAAGAATATGAAAACAAAATATATTTAAATACAATACAGCCATGCCCATAGGGCAGCTAGGTGACACAGTGAATACAGTGTTGCACCTGATATCAGGAAAATTAATTTTCCTGAGTTCAAATCTGGCCTCAGAAACTTAGCTCTGTGACCCCGGGCAAATTACTTAAACCTGTTTGCCTCAGTTTACTTATCTATAAAATGAGCTGGAGAAGGAAAGAGCAAACCACTCCAGTGTCTGCTAAGAAACTCCAAATGGGCTCACAGAAAGTTGGACGTGACTGAAATGACTAAACAACAGGCCTATAGTTTATCCCCCAATTGTACCTCCCACAAATTGTCTATAGTTACTCCCTGAATACTGATTTTCTTTTTTTGCTTTTTGGAGGGCAATTGGGATTAAGTGAGTTGCCCAAGGTCACACGGCTAGTTTTGTGTGTGTGTGTGTGTGTGTGTGTGTGTGTGTGTGTGTGTGTGTTAAGTGTCTGAGGCCAGATCTGAACCGAGGTCCTCCTGACTCCAGGGCCGGTGCTCTATTTACTGCACCACCCTAGCCAACCCTGAACACTGAATTTTAAGAAAGATAGATTTTACTACTTTATCCCCACCTTTTAAGAGAAAGCAAAGAGGTTGGGGAGGGTTTTAAACAGTAAAACAAAAAGCATAAAATGCAGCTCCTAAATGCTGTTTTCATGGCCTTTGGGAAGATCACAGTTAATTTAGAGTAAAACCCAGATGCTCAGTATTACTCTGCTTTTTATGCACCTTGGAGACAAGCACTAAGAAAACTCCTGATGTGGAAATAAGCTTCACCTACTTCTTTTCTTTTGGCTGCCTGTTCAGCTCTAATCATGCCTCTATCCTCTCTTTTTGAACTGTGTCTCATGAACTGGCTCTTATCCAAAGCTTTCCTAGACCCTTACCATCCTAATCACCAACTTGACTCCTTTCTCTCTCCCTCTGTGTTCAAAACTGTTGGCTACCCAACAACTAATTATTGTCCTCTCCATTCCTCAGTTTCCTGGTTTCATGCTAGGGGCTATCTAAACCACAGTACCCTGCCTGTTCAGACAGTTACAGATATTTAACCCCCATTGTAACTCTCATTTTTCTGTTCTTTCAATGAAATGAATTTGACTTAATAAAATGTTCTATCTTTTAGTTACCAGGTTTAGATATGCATTAAACTGTAGGCATTCTGATTTTTCTTTCAAATCTTGGTAGAAATAATCCAAGAATATTTTCAGTGCCTATCCATTGGAAGGTCCTGGGGTCCCAAAAAGACCACCAAAAAAAGAAAAGGAGCATGCATTCTATGGGATATAGGGTGGATATTAAGATAGACATGTAAATATGGGTTAATTTGTGTAGGGAGACAAAACTAAGAAGACCAGAATTGTATAGAGGAGGTATGATGTGACCTCATTCTTAAAGGAAACTGGCTTTTAGAGGTAGAGGTGAGCAGAGAATATTTCTAGTTATTTGAGACACTGCAAAGACACAGAGATGGGAGACAATGTCTAGGTGAGTCTATCTGTAAGTGTAGGGAGGGGGTTAAGGGAAATTGGGTAAAAGGAGAGTTTTAGAATGAAACAATTTGGGAAGGATAGGTGAAAGTCTTGTTTTGAAGGACTTTAAATGTCAGGGAAAACGTAGTGTAGTAGAAGCAAATCTCAATTGAAGGTGCAATTTTTAGATATCTATTGCTATATGATATGTCTTCTTTTTGTGACGCATCCCTCCACCCCTGGGATGCAGTTCTAAGATGACATATAAGAAAAGAAAACAAGTCTAGAAATAATCCTAATGCTAACATTCATATATCCCAGGATAGCTTTGATTTGTGATTTGACAATGAGGAACATGTAGTAAAATTTTACTGTAGAATCAGCTATTGGTCAACTATGCAGCTGAGTAAAAAAAACAAAAGAGAACATTCTGGAATTTTCTCTGTTCCCTAGAAGGGTAAATTCTCATCTCACTTCTAGTTCTGTGTTGCCTATTATATAATAGGAACATTTCCTAGTAGATCTTATCTGATTCCTGAAGTTGTCAACATTTGTAGACCAGTGTTGAAGATTTCTTTCAGTAGCTACATGATGTAATAGAAAACACCTCCTTTGAATTTAACAAACACTGGCTTTGCTGTTTATAAGCAGTGTGACCCATGAGGGAAGGAGTAGATAACTTTACTTATGGAGGCTGTATTTTCTTCATTTATAAATGAGGGCAATGGGCCAGCTGATCTCTAAAAGGTCTCTTTCAAGCGTAAATTTATGAACACCCTCCACAAAATTACAGCAACCGCCACTGAGAACTTCAATTCCTGCCTGGTAAGAGCAAGGATGAGGAAGAGTGGCATAGGTACTGAGTCTATACATTCTCATTCTCTCTCTCAGTCTCTTCCCCTAAAGTGAACCCCAAATTGGTCAGGTATCCTGACTTTTCTTAATAAAAATTTACTTCTAAGGTTCTAGTCACATGGGACACTAATGCTGCTTTTAATGACAAGAAATTGAAAAATGTCTTTGCATCCAGCCTCTTATTGTTTGTGTCCTGTGTCCAGATTTCCATTCAAGGCTAAAAATCAATGATCTATGGTCAATATAAAACTGAAATTGTGAACGTTCATTTTTTAGGCCGATGCTGTCAGGAACAATGAAATAAGAAAGCTCTTTACCTTCTCAAATTGCAGAAGTGGGGGAGGAACTGTGGCAGCTATGTTGGGGGCAGAAGGCAAGGCAGTCAATACAGCTTCTTTGGCCAATTTAATTGGGGGGAAAGGTCAGGTTGTTTCCTTTTCAAGAAGAATGATTGTGCAACATTTTTCAGCACCCGAGGCTAGATACATATGAGTACACTCTGGACTCTGTTCTGCCAACACCACTGAACCATGGACTCTGAGAACTGCAGAACTGAAGGGGACCTCGGAGGTTAGTTTATCCAACTTTTTCTTAAATTTTCTCTACAACTTACCTGGAAGTAGGTTGCCCAGCCTCTGCTTAAAGGTGGCCAGTGACAGGTGACACATTTACACGTACTTAAAGTTCAATTCCACACAGGCCTCGTACATATTTAGCATTTTAACATTTACAAACTATTTTCCTTATAATAACACTATGAAGTATGCATGAGTATTATTATTCCCGGTTTAAGTAGGAAGGAGATAAGATTTAGAATTTGAATAACTTGCCTTATGTCATGTGTCTAGTAAAGACAGGAGCTAGAAATCCAACCCAGATCTTCTGGCTCTAGTTTCAATAGTGTTTACATGGTGCTAGTGATTTCCTAGGCCAAAAATAGCTGTGAGCGAGTTGGTGATGGCCATGGGGTCATGATGGTTATTTGTTTTTGTATTTATACTGGGTTGTATTTTGTAGTTGTTCTTTTTTCCCCTCATACTAAGCAGTTGTTTGATGTTGTTTGTTGTGCTGTTGTTCTCATACTGAGCTGTTTGATGTGCTTGTTCTTATATTGATCTGTTTGTCATTTATTGTGGTTGTTATTTTGATACCAACCTATTTCTTCTAGTTGCTTGCTGTGATTGTTCTTCTACTGACCTGTTGTTTGATATAGTTGTTTCCTGTGGTGGTTGTTGTCATCTGCTGCTTGTGAGTTTGGGTGGTTTGGTTTGGCTGGTCTGTTTTATAAGCTGAGCTCTTGTTTGTTGTATTTTTTTAATTCTGAACGGTAGCAGACCAGGGATGCCAACGCAGGTGTGGTAGCTAGGGTTAGGAATCTAGGTACATGTTTTGATATTGGAATAAAAGGAAACACTTATAGACCAAAAAGAGATTTATTTACCATATAAGAGAAAGGATATTGAGGAAGAACATCCATTGATTCAGCCGAGCAGAGCATCTCTCTCTGTGTTGCCCAAGGTCATCTGCTTCTCAAGCATTAAAGGCCAGTTAGATCTTGTGGCTTTTTGTGTTCAAGTGATTAAGAAGCCACATCAATAGCCCAGCCTCAGTCCCTTGAAACAATTAAATCTTGCCAAGATTTAATCTAAAATGCTAAATCATCCCCTGATCTCTCTATCACAGAACACTGAGATTCTTTTCAAAATGTCTTACTGAACTCTAGACAGTTCAATTTGACAGCTCCCTCAGTTGTCAAAAAAAAATAAAATAAATCAAAAGGAAACAAAGGAAGGGCATAAATGTTTCTTAATGCAATTATTCTCTTCCGTTTTGAAGTGCTCATAAAATGTTTCCTCTGTAGTTAGATTATCTAAAACTTTATCCTACAAATTTATTCTTCTTTTGGAATTTGCTATTTTTTTATATATTTAAATTTTCTTTTCCATTTCTTTTTAAAAATTAATTCGTATTTGTTTTTAATTTTCAACATTCATTTCCACAAGATTTTGAGTTACACATTTTCTCCCCATCTTTCCCCTACCCCAACCCAAGATACTGAGCCTACTGAATACCCCTTCCCCCAACCTGTTCTCTCATATCCTCCCCTGGGTCCCCCTACCTTTCTAGTAGAGCAAAATGGATTTCTATTCCCCATTGCTTGTGTATCTTATTTCCCAGTTGCATGTAAAAAACAATTTTTTTAACATTTGTTTTTAAAACTTTGATTTCTAGATTCTTTTCCTTCTTCCCTCCTCACCTACCCTCCTGGGAAGACAATGGATTTTACTATTTTTGACAAACCATCAAATCACTTTTATATCCCATGTTATACTTCAATTTAATTTCTCACATAGAGTTACCAATTCCTAAGATTATTTCTTTTCTACCTTTCTCAGTTTTCTCACTTGCCAATTCTAAATCCTCTCATAACTACACATATTGACTAATGACAGTTCTTTCTATTCCTCTTTTTCATTCATTCATTCTTTCTTTCTTCATAGTTTTCTAATAGGTCTTCCCATGGATTTTCTCATCTCAAACACCCTTCATGTCGCTGACAGATTACTTCCCGATATAGAGATATAGTCAAATCATTCTTGTGGTCAAATATTATCATTGCCTTCCTAATGCCTACAAAGTATACAGGTGCCACAATGGATAGAATACAGGGCATGGTTCTGGAAAGACCAGAGTTTCACTCCTGACTCAGATACTTACCAGCTATGTCACTCTGAGCAAGTGACATAATCTCTCTTAATCTCTCTGTGCTTCCATTTCTTCATCTGTAAATGGGGATAATTATAGCATCCAACCTACAAAGTTATTATGAGGTTCAAAGGAATTAAGCTATATAAAAATGCTTTGCAGATTTTAAAACACTACCTAAATACTAGCTATTATGAAATTCAACTACATTTGCTTGACATTCAAGGATCTCTACAACCTAGGGCTAACTTTCCTTTTCTTGCCTTATTCTGTGTTACTCACCTCTAAGCAATCTCAAGTCCATTGAATACCACTTCCATGAAGTATTCCCCTATTCCCTGGTTGGTAGTAACCTTTACGCTCAGACCTCACATAATACATTATTTTGTATTTGTCCTGTGTACTTGGTTCAGGAAAGTAAATTTTCTTTTTTGACCTTTGTAAGTAGAATAATAATTGGAAGGTATATTTAAAGGAGAAAATCCTGTATCAGATATTGACATAGAGGAAATATTCCCTAAGAGATATATATTGCCTTTATGATACCCTGGGAGATTTATGATATATTACCACTATAAAACTATGTATGTGGGTGGAAGAAGTGAAGAGGGGGGGATAATTATGTCAACTGAAATATTCTAATCCTTATATCTTTATCAGTGAAAACACCTCTATTAAGTAAAAGACATTAAACTAATGGACAAGCTGTCATGCCCTTTGGGTCTTCTATAAAATAGTAAGCAAGTTTGAAAACCTAGATTTGAGTGACTGTCAACTTAGGAGATAGCAATTCAAGCCAACCTCCTACAAAGGAAGTGCTTGGGGAGAAGTGTCTGGTGAAATAGTAGAAAATCTGCTTCCCCCTCCCCCCATCCTTACTGAGCAGAAGACAGAGGACCAGGTGAACTTTGATGGGTAAAGTGATTATAACTTATTATTTGCATCCTATCAGTGTCCTGGGACAGAAGTGACAGATGGCAGTGCTTGCATCAGGAACTGAGGACAACTAGACATACTGAGGAAAGACACATTCTGTACACAACAAAGAACCCAGCAGTAAGTTATGCCATGCCTGTTGTCAAATATTTGAAGTCTTTAACAAAATGGTTTCCAAAACCAGTGAATGTTCATCTTTGCCGCATGTGCTCTAAGCTGGAGCCTACTTTCTCCTGTACTTTGAATGTGGGACAGTATCCCTTTGTATTTTTTGAGGGGGGGGGAGTTTTACATAACTATTCCTATTATGTCACTTTAGTATGTATTTCTGAAAGCTATTCAATCAGGCTGGCTAACTGATATCAATTGCTGATCCTAGGAGGACATCAGTGTGGACCTATAAGCTGGAGAACTAGAAAAATACCCACAAGCCTCTCAGTGTCTCCTACAATCATAAGGGGAGATGGCATAGCCATCTTCTGGGTACCCAATTTGCCAGTACAACAGAAGGTTGGTAAAGTATTTCCAGAGAAATGAATGTGTTGTGCCTGCCCCAATTACATCACTTTTCCCCACTATCCTTAAAGGATAATCCTACCTCCCCCACCTCCAACAGTCACGCATTTCTATATGGAGAATATCTTGGCATAAGGGGTGGATTGTGTTGTTGTTTATTGTCCTTCATTTTTTAAGAAGACCAATGACATCACAGTGATGTCTCAACTTGTGCATGCATTGGCTATAAGTGAGGCCAAGTTGCACAAAATTGTCAGTCTTACTCTCTCTTCCAAATTCATCAAAATCCAGCAAAACAAAAGTCAGGACAACTGGCAACTTTTGGGGATACAGTGGATGACCCTGGAGTCTTAGATGTCTGATCAAATTCTAAGCACTCCAAAGTTCTCATTTCAGTCACCTTCACCGCCATTAGAACAAATAATTCTCATCTGCCCATTCCTTGGGGAGGTGGAGTAGAGAGATGTCTTCACATTCTTGAAGTAGACATTCCACTAGCTCACCAACAGGTCTAAAGCTTGTCAGCTACTCTCAACCTAGTTTAGCACTTATCCCAAGATGGTTTTACCAGTGTGGGGTCTTTACCTATGCTACAGATTCTTAAAACCACATGCTAGAGAAACCCAAAAATTGAATTTAAAAATTCTAAATCAGAGAGCCCTTGCTCTTGCCTCTATATGCAGGGGTAAGTCATTTCCCTAAGACAAAGCAGGGGATCTGCTGCATTTTCTAAGTATGTACATTATTAAATCCTGTTACTTCTTTGAAATTTCTCCTATTGCTCAAATCATTATGAGACCATGAGCTTTTTATGTAGTATATTCTGCCAACATCAACACACATAAAATTCTTTGAAAGTCAATGTAAAAAATTCTAAAAAACAGAAAAGAGAACATATTTTATGTGTTTTAAGCCCAGTGACTTATGTCATAAGCCTTATACAAATTAACTTTGAGGTATTGGTCACCTGTTTATTTTTGTGACTGGACTAGATTATCACTCTAGATTACTTCCAACCCAATGATGATATTGGGTGTTAGCCCTCAATTTATTTTCAATAATTCAGCAGAGAATTGCTTCCTTGATCTCTAGAATGAAGATAAATAATTATCAACCAAATATAGCAAGGATAGTCAAATTATCCTTTTTGGGCCAATAATTTATGAATGAAATAAAACAAAATAGGTGATTGATCACTTGACCCTTCAGATATTTAGATATGTTTTTCCTAAGTGTTTTATACCATTAAAAAGTTTATTTGCTGCTACCAGAGCTAAAGGAACATTAATGAAGGTAATTTCTATTATCAAGAATAACACTACCACATTAATAACTTTCTTTCATTTAAACACTTGATTCTGGGTTATTGGTTTAGCAAATATCTGATTATCTTCATCAAGGGTGTTAACAGGAAAGCCAATAAATTGAATAATGATTTTATTTAATACAAGCTTCCCAGAATACAAATAACAGTGAAGTGGCATGTCCCTACAGTAATATCAATGTTTCATCATTGTCCTTCTTAGGTCTGGGTTTTGTATGAGTAAAAACTATTTTTCATTAATAAGATGCTTTCTGGAAATGAATTAATTGTTTCATCAATATACTCTGGCACTATATTTTTGTGCATAATCAATAGGCATTTCCTGACTGTTTTAGTAAAACTAATCCAAAATCAAACAAACAAATAAAAAATGAATCCTGAAGATATTATTTCCTTCAGCTGCATTTTTGTTACCCTGGGAAGCTAAGGTCAGATACATAGAAGGATCATGGCTGAATCTAAGAAAATGGTTTCTGGAAAAATAGAGACAAAATGGTTGAATACATCTACTAACTTGTAAATTCACATATTTAGCTCATCATTTGATATACCTGCTTGTCTATCTCTTTAGGTTAAAATTTTATAAAGTATAGGGTGTATATTTAATTATTTTTTCTGTACAATATAAAGCAATCAGCATGGACAAAATATTTTGTTTTAAAACCTGGAGATACTATAGTTTCTAAAATTTTAATTTTGAAAACAAGTAAGACCTAACTCTCATGAACAAGATCTAAAGCTTGTTTCCAAGTTGTCAGAAGTCACATGAAGAGGAAAATCATAGTTTTGAACCCAATAAGCATATGTTAAATGTCTCTTATATGAATGGTTCTTATTTAGGCACCGGGAATACACAGACAAAATGAAGATCAGGTTCTGACGTCAAAGTACTTACATGCTAATTGGGAAGTTGCAACATGGAACCAGATGAATACATACACAGAGAGAATACTTTGAAGAAGGAGCATGAGTAAATCAAAGGAAACAAAGTTGTCTATTCTTTTAAATGACCATGGGATAGCACTATGTGTATGGTAGCTGCCCAATAAATTTGTTCAATGAAAAGAATTCTATCGAAGGACTTCAATATATGTGATATCCTCACTAACAATGGATATTGCCCAAAGCTTTACACTGAACCCTCTTTTCTTTTCTCTCTCTAAATCACTTGATGATCTTATACCTCCTATAGATTCAACTACCCAAATGAAAACGATTCCCATATCCAAAAGTCTAGTCCTAATTTTTCTCCTAAGCTCCATTCCACATCTCCAACTAGAATTCTCAAACTGGATATATCACATAGTCTTCTGAACTTCAACATACACAAATCAGAATTCATTTTTCCCAAAAAACCTTACCTTTTTTTTCAAAATTTCCCTACTCTTGCCAAGGAGACAACCTTTCTCCTAGTCATCCAAGCTCACAACCTCATTGCCATCCTGACTCTTCATTCTTCCTCACCTCACATATCCAATCTTTCACCAAATCTTCTTTCAACCAGCACATCTCTCATATGCCTCCCCTTCTGATTACTCTAAGCAACTCAATCTCTCTGTGCCTCTCTTATTTATATATAAGAATAGAGATATTAATAGCACTTACATCACAATATTGTTGTGAGAATCAAATGAGTTATCATATGAAGTGATTTGTACCTTAAAATGCTGTACAAATGATAGTATCATAGCCATCATTATCATTTGATTACATCCTTTGTTTCTACATTACCTACCCTTTCCCTACCTCCTCTCCCCCAAGAACCAGATCAGATAATAAAGAATTTATTTTAAACAAAATGTGGAAGGAAAGAAAAAATCAGCAAACCCACCGATACATTGAAAATATGTTATATGAATCTGTTCCATATTTGTGGACACCTACTTTACCAAGTAATTTAGGAGAGGTATCTTCTCAGGTTACTTGGGGGAGCATGCTTTTTATTTTAATTTCTCAAGATTTAGCTTTAGTATTTTTTATTTTGCTCAATATATTTATATTGTTGAATTCATTATATAGTTTTCATGGCTCTTCTTTCTTTACTTAGTAGATCTTCCATGCTTCTCTATATTCACTGTTTGTCATTTCTTATAGTATAATAATCTTGTATGACATTCATACACTATAATTATTTTATCATTCTCCAGCATATAGGCTTCTCCCATATTATCTGTTCTTTGTGATCACAAAAAAATGTTACTATAAATATTTTTGTTTATATGGAGTTCTTTTTTGTCAATGACTTCATATGTCTATTAGTCACTAGGTCAAAGGGTAGGCACATTTTATTTGCATAACTCAAAATTGCTTTCCATAATGGTTTTGCCATTACAGCTCTACCGACTATGTATATCTTTTCCTCCAACACTATTAACATCATTGGCATCTTTGCCAATTTGCTGAACGTGAGGTAAAACCTTATGGTTATTTTAATTTGCATTTTTAATTATTAGTGATTTGGAGCATTCATGTGATTGTTAATAATTACAATTCTTCTTTTGAGAACTGTTTTCATACCCTTTGACAATGCATAATGGTGTTGTGATAGATTTCTGATTTGTATGCTACCCTCAAATCTCTCCCCAATTTAATTGATCCACTCAACTGCCAAAATCATTTTCCTAAAATGGAGGTCTGATTATATTGCTATCCTACTCTCCCACACACACACACAAAATTTTAAATTCCTCTAATTGACATTTGAAGCTTTTTATAAGCTGGATTATCTTTAGATGTGATTACACTGTATCATACAATTGTATGATCCAATTAAATTGGTCTGCTTTCACACAAACAGCCATCTCATGTCTCTGTGCTTCCACCCATGTCAGGAAGACCCTTGTTCCTCGCTTCTGCCTCTTAGATTCCCTAACTTTCTTCAACAATCAACTCAAATCTCACTTCCTACAGGAGGTCTTACTATTTGTACTGGCTCCCATCCTCTCCACTCTAGTTCCAATCTCTGTGATTATCTCAATGTATACCTCATGTATACCCTATTATTTACATGTATCCCACATTTGAATTAAATCTCAATGAAGATAAAGGCCATTTTTTCCTTTCTTTTTATCACTAGAATTAAGTATTATCTGACACATAATATGCACTTAATAAATTTTTGCTGACTTACTGATAATCATTGACAGATATGGAAATAAATAAAGATATCATAAGTGAGATCTATAATCATACAAAAGCATTTGGCCTAATTATCCACACTGGAAAAAAACAAGTTGTTGAGAAAGTCTGGAGTCTAGACCAAGTTCGGCCACTGGATTGATACCTATAGAGCTAGTCTAGCTATGTGAGTGTATATTGTCAACAGGCAACCACAAAGTCAAGAGATTTATGTGAAAGCCAGATTCATCACAAGAGAAATGAACATGCATGTGGGACGCAAAGAATTCAGTCTTTACAGAAGTTTGCATATTTATGACAGTACAACAAAAGGAAGAGGAAAAAACAGGAAGGGACATGGCATGGGAGGGGAAAGGTACAATAACCCCTTTGGAAGGTGAGGAGTAAGGCAATGGAAAAAGCCACATACTTTTTGGGAGCCCCTAGACTGTGAAGATAGGAGGGCCCACTTATCTGCAAAGGACCTCAGCTGCACAAGCATTTTTCCCAGCCTGGCACCGACCTGGCACCTGTCTTGTGTCCCAAGGCCACACAGGGAATACAATTTAGGGTGTAAACAACAAATTATGTTAGCTGAGGAAGGGTGTGGGGTAGTGCTTAACCCTTGACACATTTGGGGCCTCCTGTATGCTATGGGTACAGTGTTTCTGGAAAATATAGTAATTCAAAAGGACAAGTTCAGGGGGTCCTTTAACAATATGCATATTTAAACACACACATACATGTATGTATATATACCCACACATGCAAATATTTTATATTAATATTTACATGTTTACATAAATACACATATTGTGAATTATATAGATTTATACAAAATGTATATTTTGTCATAAATACATATGTATTGATTGTACACACATGCCCATCTAAACCTGGGGGATATATATGTGGGTATATGTAGGGGTATGTGTGTATGTGTAATAGATTTTTTTTTTGCTTTTTGGAGGGCAATCGGGGTTAAGTGACTTGCCCAAGAACACACAGCTAGTTTTGTGTGTGTGTGTTAAGTGTCTGAGGCCAGATTTGAACTCAGGTCCTCCTGACTCCAGGGCCAGTGCTCTATTCACTGCACCACCTAGCCGCCCCTGTAGTAGATATTTTTAAAAACCAACAAGCTGGATTCAGATTGGATATAAGCAAGAAGAAATTCTGTATTTGCTTTTGGGAGACTGCAAAGTTCTTTTAATGACCCCAGGCTTTTCCTTGAAACAAAGGAAATTTTAGTTTTCTGAAAAGACAGATATAATCATTTGTAAGACCATGCTTTATATTTAGTTTGTTTTCTTTTAAATATCTGTATTATTCATGTGATTTTTTTATGACTCCAAATTATCGGAAGGGCTAAGGCAGGGAAGGTAACAAACATTTCTTAAAGTACTGATTATGTGCCAGTCACTGGGTGTAATGTAATGCCAAGCAAAGGCAACTTCCCAAGGTTCAAAATACCAGCATAGGTGCTCTCCATTTTATTCAGTGATCAACCAAGAACAGAGAAGATCAAAACATGACATCATTCAAAATACAGCATTTACTAAGTGTGATTAAATAATCTCCAAGTACTACCCCACCCCAGGACCTTTCAATCATTCAATCAATTACAAAGTCCCTGTTCTAAATACTACTCCACCCCTAGTCTGTACCTTCATTTAGTCCACCACAAAGCCCCTCTTCTCAAATGGAGATTAGTTTCCAAACATAAGTAAAGTACCTTCATTTGTTCAATCACAGAGCACAAAAAGGTCAAAAGTTCCCCACCCCTGGATCACCATTGAATCTACCCCAGAGTTACATCAAGTTTAAGCACAGCACTTAATACCCAAATGGAGGTCTTTTCTTCATCTTGACAAGAGGTAAGTTCTCAGAAATCTTAGTTCCTGGGGAGACAAGGCTTAGCAAGGCCACAAGATACATTGCCAGTCTCTTCATTAATTCATCCTCTGTCTGTAGAACAGTCCTAGGAACCCCTGAAAACACTAGCAAGACCCTCTCCCAGGATTTCTGTAAACATACAACAAGAAAATCCTTCTTCAGGGCTTCTGAACCAACAGAAAGGTTCCCAGACCCCTGCAACAACAGCACTGTCCTTCACCAGTGGACAGTATTCACTCTGTCTGCAGGACAGTCTCCAGACCCCTGCAACAACAGCACTGCCCTTCACCAGTGGACAGTATTCACTCTCTGTCTGCAGGACAGTCTCAGGAGCTCTTAGCCAACAGCCAGGTTCCAGGACTTCTTCAACAAAAGGACTGTCTTTCACCAGTGGACAAATCTGGCAAAACAACATCAAAACAGAAAGACAAAGTACCAGCAAAACAGCCATGTCTCCTCAGTCCTTGGCAGCTCAGGGGGCAGGTCTCAAAAGTCCAGGGCAATTCAAAGTGGCCCCCAGTAATTCTCTCAGTCTCTCTCTCTGCCTCCACGAGGGTGATGCTTCCAAAAAGTTCTTCTGCCTCTCTCTTGTCTCTCCAAATCTACGTCACCAGCTCCTCCCAGTTCAGGACTCTCTTTTCACATCAACAAGTCAATCCCACAGGTGGGATTAACAAGCTCTGGGTTTTAACACAATCAATTTGAAAACCAAGCCAATACAGGGGAATCTTTATATTCCATTACTATCACACTGGGCTACTTTCAGAATGTCATTTTATTTCATCCTTTGAAGAACCCTATAAGGTAAATTCTCATATCATCATTTTGTAGTTGAGTAAATTGCAACAGAGATTAAATGACAAATGGGCCAGTGCTCAAAGTTGCATATCTAGTAATAATTAAAGGCTAGTTTTGAACTTAATCTTACTGACTTCAAGTCTATCATTCTAGCCCCAATCTACCACCTAGACTGTACTAATAGAAAAATACAATCTCCAAAGAACAGAAATAAATAAGAACCAAATGGATAAGAGACACACAGTAGGCATAAGAAGATTGTGACATATTAAAAATTACAAATAAGGAGTTATACAGGAAAAGTGGTAGAAGAATGTTTTCAAAGAAATGTATGACATAAAAAAGACTAGTAATAGCAAAGTCAAATGAAGACCAATGTATATAATATGTATATTCCATTGCTATCCTTATGATGTCAAAATGCTTTGAACAATCCAACATGCATGTAAAGCAGACTTCATAGGCAGCCTATGGTAAGACATGGAAGGAGTCATGCGGGCTGATCATTCAGGGATGGGTTCTGGATTGATTAGAAGGAATATACACCTCCATGAGATAATTGTTTGACAAGAGAACAGAAGAATTACAGGGTCAAACACAGGCATGAAGAAAATCTCACCTGGAAGGAGAAAATATTATCCAATTTCACCTTTGAGGTTTTAGAATAAAACCTGGACTGTTAGTCAAAAGGGGAGAAGGGGCAAGCCCCAAAGTTTATTTCCCATGATGTTTTATGTGTAACTAATATTTTAATAATAATTAATGTTTTGTGTGTAATTATAGGGAAAAGAAAGTCAGAGTAAAGTTACTAATTCTATTATGAGTCCCAACTGAATTCTTAAGCAAGTTCAAATGAATGTTATTTACACTTGAAACAGACTTGTTAAGTAAGTCAGATTTGATTCAATGAAATAATTTCACCTCTGTAACCTCCTGAAGATTGTTAACATTAGCAGTGTTAAATGAAAAGTGCATTAAATTACAACTGTATTCTTTCTTCCCCATTATTTAATACATGTAGCTAATACATGCAGATATTTTAAACTGTCCTCAAAATGTATATGTTTTGGTCTGTTCTAAAAATAGAAGTATGTGTCCAGGCATATTTTGATGTGGCTAACCATTTAGGACAGATACTAGTTTGTTATGGAGAAGAGAAATACAATATTAATATCAACAAATTAAACAAATTTTGGATATATTCACTCATTCATTCAATAAATATTTATTGAGCATGCACTGTGGGAAATAGCACTGCAAACAACCTAAATAAATACAAGACATGGTCTTGCAAATGATGATTTCTGTCCCTTTGGAAAACTAAACTATCACACCCCAAATCAACAAATATTCAATTAGTGACTTATTTGCAAGGCACTCAGTTTCTGCGGATGCAAAGACAAAAAAATATTTTCCTGCGGGAACTTACATCCTTTGGGGACTGTGGAGTTCTAGAAAATGCCCTCAGTCCCTGGAGGTTGTAATCCACTTGTCTCTGAAACTCTTGCCCTGGGATTTGGTTGTCTTGATTAGTGAGCACAAACTCTTTATTAACCCACAATATACAGCCAGCTCCAGACCAACAAATTAAGACTATGCTTCACATCACATGCAGGTGCTCATCTATCCTTTTTGCCATCTGCTTTACCATTGGGATTAGAGTACTTCCCTCCCTTTCCACTTCTTGCAGTGGACTTAGTTATCACATTACGACTATGATAGTACCATTGATCGTAGAAAGGGCATTTCAATTAACTGAATTCTGGATCAATTTTCAATTCCTTGGGGTCCTCAGTATTACTGCTATATAAATGCTCTCTCCTTCTACTAAAACATAAGCTCTTTTGGAATGGATAATGTCTTCCTTTTTATATTTGCATCCCTTGAGCCTATCACAGTGCCTGCCTTTATAGTAAGTGTTATTTTTTAATGACATGTACACATAAGAATAGTAATAGTGTTAGGACCACTACTAGAACCATACATCCCCTTCTGGAAATTCTAAGCCAGGCACCTAAGCAGATAGCTATTGATCATCCAAGGCACATTGTGTGTCTGTATCCCTCAAAACCATAAATCATGAGCCTTCACCTATGTGTTTATCTGTCAATCAGAAGACACAATGAAGTGAAAACAGACATTTAATGAAATCCTACAGTAATAAAAATATCAAACTATTCCCCTGTAAAGCTGGAGCATACTCTCCCACAAATTCAACATAATTGGGAAGAACTGACCTATATAGGGGACATGTAGGTTCAGTAAATATGTGTGGAGGGGTGCATGTATAAGAGACACAAAGGGTTAATTCACACACACAAAGGGAGGTAACTTATAACTCCCTTGCATTATGGTCACTGGTGATGTCATCAAATTGCTCTTGCCAAGTATTATTCTTTACTTGCCTCAGTCACCACTAGTTCACTTGACTTTTTTTTGACATTCATTCTATCATGAATCTAGTGGGACTGACATGATCCACAACAAATTCAATTCCACTAGGTTCTACATTGCCTCTAGCTTCTGGCTCAGCTAAGATAGCTGGGCATCTCTTCAAGGAAAGAACAGATGCCACCACATTCTTTAAGCCTGAAGCCCATAGAATAGACTTTTTCCAAATCTTTAGGTAAAGCAGAAATCTCTCCCTGTGGATGAGAATAAAAACATCCTTTTTTGTTCTCCTATATAGCACTCCATATAGCTTATTTCTCCATTTCCACTCACTTCTTTGGATTCTTTTTTCTGGTTCAAGGGCTTATGTCCCTCTTTCATGGAGTATTAAGTAACAGAATCAAGTTTTTATTTTCTACTAAAGCCTCTAAAGGTTTTCTAGCAGGAAAATGACACGGTGAGAACTCTACCTAAAGAAGATTATTTTGGCAGCTGTATGAAGGGTAGATTAGAAAGGAGATATTTGAAATAGAAAGTCTAATTAGGACTAAGGGGAGAGGTGATAGGAACCTGAGCTGGGATATAACTCTATGACTGAAGGGAAGGGGGGATATGTAGATGTGAAATAGGAAGGATAAGAGGTGGCAGTTGATTAGATAAAAAAAATTAATAATGTAAAATCCTCAATAATTAAGTACCAAGTGATTCCTTCAGATATTTAGTGCTATTGGCATTCTAAAAAGGACTGTAAATTGGGGAAGATTTTTTTATAAGAGATTGTACTTGAGTTGTGTAGGGATGGTTGGGATTTGAATAGGTCAAGAGAAATGAGGGCATTCCAGTCAGGTGAAAAATCTAAATAAAGAAATAGTGGTAAAAATGGGCAAGCAAGTAAGTTGCATTCACTTAATGGTAAATAAAGCAGTATAAAAACCTAGTTTAAAGGACCCCTTGCCAAACCTTGGTTCTAGCAGAATAGAGATATAGCCTGTTAAATGGGGAAGGCTTGAGTCAAGGTGAAACTCGAGCTACCAAACATCATCTCTCACAGAGATGCTTGGGAGATTGAAGTTCCAAGAAATATCCACACCTATCAAAAAGATGTGGCATTACTCACAGACACACATGTCAAAGGTTTAGAGAAAAGAATGACATAGTCTTTGATAGTAGATGCACTTTAAAGAAAAACAAAAATAAAAACATGCATCTGGGGAACAAAGATCGTCAAGTAGGCCTGGGTTGCCTCCAGATCAAAGAGTCTACTTCTTCAGATATTTATTTGGAGATTGGTGAGGGGAGGTAGAAGTTTTGAGGAAGGAGTGAAAAGAAGTGGTAAATCACTCACAGAAAGAGCTGAGAGGAGAATTGCTAGTCATCAAGGAAGTATTTGAGCACTAATTGCAATATTGGGATTGCACATATGCTTCCACTGACCACTAGAACCTTTAGCACATACCTATTTCATAACTGACAAAATATTTGCTGGATTAACTTCTCACCATTTAACCATCATTCATAGTTTGTCCAGTAGGTCAACGCTAAATCACTTGAGTACACAGTTCTGACATGTATAGAATGGTAGTGGTATCAAGGAAATAACAATGAAACAGAAATCACATTGTCTGGGCTCAACTTCCATATCTGCCATTTTTAACTGTCAGTTTAAAGAAATAGTGGTAAAAATGGGCAAGCAAGTAAGTTGCATTCACTTAATGGTGAACAAAGCAGTATAAAAACCTAATTTTTCAATTGTGTCTTATATTCCATAGGCCCATTTGGTGATTTCTTGGCAGATACTATAGTGGTTTGCCATTCCCCTCTCCTGAACATTTTACAGAAGAAGAAATGAGGCAAACAATGTTAAGTGATTTGTCCAAGGTCACACGGCTAGTAAGTGAGGCAAGATTTGAATTCATGAAGTAGAGTCTTCCTGACTTCAGGCCAGAAATTCTATCCAATGCACTAACTACTGCCAATTTTCTATCTGTGTGATCTTGGAGAAGACATGACCTCTCTGGTCCTCAGTTTCCTCGTCTGTAAAAGACACAGTTGGACTAGAAGACTTCTAAGATCCTTTCTTTTCTAATTCTATGATCCCATGAAATGGGGCCCTCTTTCTTTACTATGTCTGAAAAACTTTGCTGCTCCATGTTTCCTGCTAGATGTCTTTTCCATCATTTTAGAACAAAAATTTTAAACTGGACAAAGTCAAATTCATCTAAAGTGATTGGCTACAGATGAATACTCACGTATTAGATTTTTTACTTTACATTCCATTTAGAAGCACCTCAATTTATTTGTTCTGTTTGCCTGTGCATTTTGCCATGGGCTCTGGTTTATGCAAACCCCTCATATTGCCATCTGTGATCTCTGGTGACACCAGGTCTGTAAGGATGTTTGATGTTTCATGCCCATGGACGAGCTCTGTGCCCATGCCAAGAATAGAGAGCAAAGTATAACAGCTCATTAATCATTTATCCAACCCCTCAAACTGCATCATAATTATGACTGATGTTAATCACAGATATCCTTGCTGCTTTCATTCCATTGTCTCCCAGACCAAATTATTTCTGAATACAAATTCCAGTTCATTTCCATCAGTCTCTAGTCTCCTCCATCAAATTTAAATTCCACCTGTCTGCTACCCACATTGCATGGTCCTATGGAAAAACTAGATACTTGAGCTTCTCTCTTCACAGACTTTCATAGTAATGGCAAGCTTCATCGATTCTAATACCCCTACCACTATCCCAGGTAGAGATATGCAACAGGAATAGTAAAATTTCTCCTCCCTAGCTATTTCAAGGGAGTATTTGGATTGCACCCCTGATTCTGTCAATTTACATAGATAATAAAGAGCAGTTTAACTCCTAGGTGTGGCAGAGATCAAAAGAGATGTAACCTAGAATGTTGCATTTATTCATAGTAGCTTACTTGCTTGATAAGGCTGGGCCCCAACTTTCCATAGAGCTTTAATCAAGTAGAAATTTTCTATAAGCCCTATACAGAGGTACCTTTGCCAGAAATCTGATCCCACCCTCATAACTATCACTGCCACTCATTGAGGTGATTCCAAGTGTTAGGGTGAGTGGGAAAGGAATAAGTATTTACATAGTACCTACTCTATGCCATGGATGGTGCTAAACACTTTTTTAAAATATTTCTTATTTGATCATCACAGCACTTTGTGAGAGAAGTCCTATTATTACTCCACTTTTACTTGAGGAAACTGAGGTATACTAAAGGTAAGTGACTTATACAGGATAACACTTAGAGAAATTGCCTAATATTTTCTGACTCCAGACCTGACAATCTATCCACTGTGTCTCAAACTGGCTATGGTTAGTAGAATCTTTTATATTTAATTAATTATTATCTGTTTTATAAAATGCCATGGTAAACACAGACTACATGTTTAACATGTTTTTGTGTCTCCATGTTTTAGCTTCCATGGGAAGGGGATTTCTTTACAACTTGAATTAGTTAAAGCCCCATATACCTCAGCAGGATCTCTTGATTTCTATCAAAGGATAGAAAAAATAGAAAAAAAAAATTAGGATTGGGAAAACCATGATATTATCATTGCATGTTGCTCTAATTGTTCTCTCAACATTGGATTTTTCTACCACACTTACTTTATGTACTCAATAATCTTGAATTCTAGTGTTATGGATTTTTCCCCTATGACAAATTCTGTTAAACATTGTTTTGATTTTTTAAAAAATTATAATCTAGCGTTTTAACAGAGTTTCCCAGATAAAGCATCTTTAGAACATATCTATCCCAATTAAAAGATTTTGGATGATGTGTACTTTTATACTTTTATCTCAAATTTGCCATATAGTTTACATACTTTAATATGAAAAAAATATATATTCTCCTTCTGTCTATTCCCATTGCCAATAATTTGGGTGAGGCTCTCATCACCTACTATATGAATTCTAATAACATACCAATAAGTCTTCAACACTTCTATTTTAAACCCTTTGCATTCTATCTTCAACATTTATTCTAGACTTATTTTCCTTATGAACAAATCTACATAGTCACATAACTGCTTCTTGTCAAAATCTTTCAATAACTTCTATGAAGAAAAATCCAAAATCCTTGGCCTGACATTTAACAGAGTTACTAGATTAATAGATTGTGGGAATGGCAGATATTGTACACTTGGTCTTCAGTAAAGCTTTTGACAATGCCTCATATGTTCCTTGTGCACAAGTTTGAGAAATGTGGCCTGGAACATAGTGTAGCTTTGAACAAGTGGTAGTTTGGGAAATATTTAATTCATCACCCAGTCATAAAAGCAGTAATTAATGAGTGATGGAAACCTAGAGAAAGATCTTTAATTGGGCTGTCACAGAGATCTGTCCTTAACCTGGCTTTCTCCAAGACTTTTACCAATGATTGGATTTAGGCACAGGCTGTAAGTTAACACAATTGCAGATCACATATAGCTTGAAAAGATACCTAGAATTAGCGTCCAAAAACATTTGAAAAACTAGAAGAATTGTCTTACTCTGGGTTCAATCAAGTCTCTTTACACCATCACCAACATTTTTTTCACTTTATGTCAAACTTTCACTCCAATGGATATACTTTGAAGAGGTAGAAATGACACTAAAGAAGACAAAAACAGTAAAAGTGACTGAATTAGACTACTTAAATGACAGGATTATAATGGGAATAATAGGGAAGATGATAGCAAACAGTTGAGGGAAACTTCAAGGGATCTCTGATTTCATTAGTGTAAAGAAATCCCGGGAAGGAAACAACTTCCCTTGTATACCCACAGTTTCTAGTCTTCGAAGAGGGTTGCCTAAGGCACTGGGAAGCTAAGTAACCTGCCTAAGCTATGCAGTATGTGTCAGAGGGGGCACATAAATTCTAGATCTTCCAAAATCTAATGCCAGATCTTTCTCTGTGCTGTGCCTTTTCCATATTCCTTTCAGATCATGAATTAATTTTGTTGCATATTTTAACTTATTTCACCTTTATCAATTCTTGTGTGTGATGTGTTGTAACTTGCCAAAACTTTACATTTAAATTTTATTATCTTCACCCTTTGGGTCATCCTTAAATTGAATTATTTACAAACTGAAAGGTTTCCTTACTCACAGGCATGCACCATCACCAAAAGGATGTTTGCATTGAAAATATTGGGCTTTACATCAGGGATTATAGTAATTAAAAAGATATATACATCTCCCCAAAATCATGTTGAAGATTTTTGTGTAATGGATCCCTCTGGCAATCTGTTGAAAACTATGAACCCTTTCTCAGAATAATGTTTTAGATTAAAAAGGGAACTAATTATAACGAAATATGTTTATCACAATATAAAATATTAACTTTATTAACACTAGGTTAAGGACCCCTGCTCCAGTAATATATTCACTTATTGGGTCATTGCATAGTCATTCTACAGTAGAATACCAAATGGTAAGTACATTTTCATAGACATACTAAAAAGTTGTGCTATTCTTTGAACTTTCTGTTCCCTTTTCCATCACTCAGCCATTATCATTTCAGAAGTGGAAAGGAACTCAGACAGGTTTCAGGTCCATTTTGTTTTCTTCATTTTATGGTTTGACATGGGCAAATAATTCATAACCAACTGACTAGTCTATTGGTGATAAATCCCCTGTGTAGTTTGTTGGATTACTCTTCAGAAAGCCTAGACTAAGTATGCACTTGAATCCTTTCCTTCATGGTAGAAATTACTTGCATTCCACAGACATTACCTGTGAGAACCTAAGCTCAATTCTACAACATGAAGCTTCAAAATAGGACTTTGTGTTAGAAAACAAATATATTTTCAAGTTTCTGATAATGAAAAACAAATCTTGTGACACTCATTAATTAACACAATTATTATTAAAGACTTTAAAATTCAATTAAACTTTATCTGTTTTGCTATCATTTCTAATTAATAATCATTATAATATTTACCATCATTATTGTCACTGGGCATGAAGTCCCATTTGAATATCAATAGCTAAAACTATAGAAAATTCATTGCTTCAGGAATAAATTCTCATTAAGGAACCTGAAAAAATATCTCAAAGCTATACTTTCACAGTTGAATGTAGAATACAACAAAAGATAAAAAAACCCAAAGCAATGCAACACAAACCAATATGATATAAAATTATGCATCTGTGAAAATTGTGCCATTTTCAATTATATTATTATGATTGAAAGCAATGTTCTTCTATCTTGTGGGTCTCCCTCAGATTAATTTTGTTTATTTTAGTGGAACTTACTGTATAATTCAATTTTGTAAAAATGGTGCATTAAGAAACCTAGACATGCATCTGTGTGCACTATGTGTGCTATCTACATATGCTTCATTGATAAAATTGTTAAAATATTCATATTTTATATACCTGATTATATATATAATAAAAAATTCATATTTTTAATTAGGTTCACTATTGTTTCTATTTTTTTTCTTTTTTTGAGGACATATAAAAACAATTGAGACAGAATGAGACACACAATGATGGTTTCTATTCTTTCTTCTTAGGTTGTTTGCCAAAGTAAGACATAGCTCATCATCTGTCTGTCCTTTAATGTCACCATTCCTACTCTTATAAATGAAGTCATTCTCTCTTTTGAATAAGACCAAAACACCACCACAAGGCTGTTCATCAATGTAATTATAGTATTTCATGAAAAGCTCATTCTCCTAGACCTGAATAGAACATCCATTTCTACTCAATATGTCCCAGCTTCTACTGATGGAATTGTAAAATATTAATCAAATCACATAGCTTGAACATAAAAAAATGACCTGCTGGTGATCATGTTCTTTAATTTTTTAGTAATGACAAAATATCTATCTGGTTCTAGAGGGAAGCATTCATCCTATTCAGAGAGCAATAAACCACACTACACCTAAGATGACAGGAAACATGCAAGGAAACATTCTTATTTTGAGCTCCCTGTTAGAATACTTAATTTTGTCAGTGTTTAAAAACCATTTCACTATAGTTAATTCTGACAAAAAATGTAGTTTTAATTCATTTGTGTTCTCATAAAGAAATTCTGATGGTACCTGGTGATATTAATAAATGAATCCATCCCATGAGCCAAAACACATAAATTTTTAAGAATCTCTACATTAAAGACTGGAGGAATCAACAACTTTTCATTTGTATTAAATATCTGCTGCCATTGACAAAAAGATATGATTCATAACATCATTTGATAACCGATCTAGGATAATGTGACTTATTAAATGAGGTAATGGTTTATTAATTTAAAGACCAATTTAGTGGTTAAGTATTCAAATATTTTTATAAAAATGCATTGATGTTAATTCTACTCTTTGTACAAATTATAGTGATACTTTAATTCATTTTAAAATGTCACTAACACACTAACAGGAGGATGTATATTTTGATTGATTTTCCTCGTGGAGATTAAAAAGCTGAAATAATCCAATCCATTGCATAGACATCTGATAACTGATAGCATGAGTTTTGAGACAAAATGTTAGAATTTGTGGTGCATTTTGTGGACACAATTCATACTGATGGTAACTTCTCAATGGGAATATCAACTATGACCTTAGAGATAATAGCACCATGCTCTGAATCAAGGTTTAAACTTATTTGTGTGTCATGGACCATTTTGGCAGTGTGGTGAGACCTATGAACTCATTCTGAGAATGATGGTTTTAAATGTATAAAACTGATAGGATTTAGAATTACAGAAGGAAACTAATTATAGTGAAATAGTTATCAAATGTTGTTAAGAAAAACAAATGTGTACACAGACTCCAGGTTAAGAAATCTTGTTCTATCTGAAATATAGCATTCCTGCGTCTGATATAAACAACACTAAATAATCATATATAAAAGGATAAACTAGGTTTATATTCAAAGCAAAGAAAGATACAGTACTCTTTACAATGAAGCATTTTATGCAATATAAATAACATGACTGGGATGAATGTATAAATATTTAAAAGAAAAAAATCAAGACTTTTAATCTTGGTATCAGTTAAAGCAAAAATTAAAATTCACAAGGTCAACAAACAGAAACCAGGAAAATACATTTTGTTTAAATCATTCATTGACAATTGAACAATACTACTTTGATATAGCTTATATCTGGCTTTCCCCAGATAAAGGCAAACAAAACAGGTTCCCAGTTCTTGCACATGTATTTAAGTTTACAAATACTCAGAGTAGGATAGTCTATTTTACCACCATAGAAAATGCAAAAGAGGCAAATGACTCATAGTAGCCTATGAAAAGTAACAGAAAACCCATAAAACACTAAAATAGCCCATAAACTCTGCATGTACAACAATAATATAGTTGCTGAAAATGTAATACTCACTCCTACAGGACCTGAATTGTCCAAAGAACTCCTTGAAATATTTAGTGAGAGTCAGGGAAAGAGTGGTAAAAGGCAGTTTTCTTCCTTTGCACATCCCTCAGCCCCAAATCATGGTTTTGCTTTCTAAGGACACAGCTCTAAGAGTGAATTACATAGACAATCCTCATCTTTCTCTAGAAAGTTTATGCATAAATTCTTGCATATGGGAATTCTTAAACTGAGCTTCACCCATAAAGCAACTCTCAAGACTAGAGCAGCTCAAGAAAAATCATTCTCTTACTGGAAGACTAGATTCCAAGATCAGCCTGTATGAGAAATTGAAATACCCCCTTTTCTACATAAGAAGTTAGGATTCAGGAGGAGTATTAGTGACAATATTGATGATTTTGATTTTGCTCTTTTTGAGTGACATAGGGCCACTAGGTAGCACAACACATAGAGTCTTCACAGACCCAGCTTCATGAGTTCAAATATGGCCTCAAACACAACCTTATTTGCCTCAGTTCTTCATCTATAAAATGAGCTGGAGAAGGAAATGGCAAAACACTCAAATATCTTTTCCAAGAAAAGCCCAAATTGAGTCACAAAGAATTGGACATGACTGAAAAACAACTGAACAGACAAAACTGATGACATCCCCTTTTGGATTGCATACTTAGATATATCTCTTTATACAGGACATATGTGCTCTGCCTAAAATCATCTCCTGGGTTTGCAAAGTTAACTTTTAGGAACTCTCCTCTAAAACTATACACACCAGAATCTGTCTCGTGATTCTGAAGCAAGTCCCCAACAGCAATTTAGAGCATAATCTACTTTAGTAAATGGCATAAAGGAGAACTGACAGAAAATGATGAGGAATATTACCTTATAAAATTGTTAGAAACCATTAACAGGAGACTGGGTACAGAAATTTGGGGGTAAGATCTCAATAAGCCAGATTATCCCCAGAATAAGGAAAAGTAGAAAAGAATTAAAGATTCCCCAGTATTTCTATAGTGATATAGTTTCATTAGCAATGACAGTGTAATGACAGTCATTGGACACACCTCCCTTAGGATTCCATCTCCTTTAGAGCAGTAGTATTAAACATGAAATGCAAAACATTGAGTACCTCTGAAACCAGACTAAAATATGATAGAGAAATATTTAACAAAATAAATAAGTGTTATAAAATAGATATTAAAATTTAAAACTAAGTCAATGTGACTGACTGACAGAAGTCCTTATGTAAATGGCTTAGTGGCTCCCATTTTTTTTTTTCAATTTGCCAATACTACTTCACACGATAGGGTCTGGACCTGTTAATTTCACTCATATATAATTCCAAGTATAGGAAATTTCTCTATCAGTGCAGACTAGCACCTTTTCTGGTATGCATAGAAGTATATGTAAATCACCGAGAGGTTAAAAGACTTAGAAGCAGGATTTGAAATAATGTCTTCCTGCCTCGAAGAACAATTTTTTAATCTGTTTTACTATATGCTGCTTGTGTGCCATATGAAGACATGCAAAAGAATTTTTAAAAAAAGAAAGCTGGAAAGAAAAGTTGGACCAGATAAAATATACAAAGAATATATATATATATATGCTTTAGGTGACAAAATTTGAGATAGTTAAAAAAAAACATATTTTCAAGCTTTCTCATAGAACGGGTACTTTTGTTAGTGGAAAACTTTTCAATTTCATGTCATTGAAATGATTTGTTTCATTTTTATTGTAATTGCCTGCATCAGCTTTTGCTTGATGATTCTTACCCTTAGCTATAAACATAGCTACTGTGACTCAGAATCTCAGGGAGGAAATCCATTTTTTACCTTTTTATGTACTGTGGTATAGGATTTTGGTCTCTTTCCAATTTCTGCCAAACCATTTTCCCATTTTCTCAACAGTTCTTATCAAGCACTAAATTATTGATTTCACTTGTTTCCTACCTATCCTTGCCTTGTCTTTTCCAATAATCTGCTTGTTTCTTTTTAACAGTACCACATAGTTTCGATGATTGCCACTTTGTAATATAACTTCAAAATATAACTTCAGAGATGCTGCTCCCTCAAAATTGCTCCTTAACTCCCCCCCATTTTTGCTTGAATTTCTTAATCTTTTGTGCTCCCAAATAAATTTTATTATTGTTTTATATCCTCTTGCCTGTTGATTAGTTTAGCTCCAAAGCAGTAAATTAATTTAGGTAATGCAAGGAATAACAACAATAAAATATGCATTCCTAAATGGACATATTAATAGCATTCTAAACAATGAGTAGATAAAAGAACAAATAAAATAAAACAGCAAGTAACTATGGGAAATAGAATGATGGTAATTAAATTGCAAAATTTCTGGGATGCCAGCTAAAGCAATCTAAAGAGGTATAAACTAAGAAACAAATTCATCTCTGAGAATATACACCAACAAAATAGAAAAATAATAAATTAGTTGAATATAGAACTAAATCATAAAAAATCACCAAACTACCAAGCTCAAAATAAACAACAGGGCATTTTAAATGTTTTTTCTTATGTGAGAGACCATTTGGTAAATTATTTTGAAAATAAGAGAAAAATAGACATACTGCCCCCCTCAAAAAAAAGCTACAAAATTGATAGACAAAAGTTAAAGTTGGCTCTTTGAAAAGACTGCTATCAATAAATGCAGCTATTGTGATTAAAAAGAATAGAAATGAAAACAATATAATCAATGAAAAAAGAATAAAATCACAATAAACTGAGAAGAAATTACTTAAAAAGTATTCAGAATCTTCATCACAAAATCATATGCCAGAAGAACTGAGAATATGAAATTAATGTAGGAATAAATATAAAAACTTCTGAATTAAAAGAATATTAAATAGAGATCTGTAATAATTCTTTTTCAGAAAAAAATTAACTATAAAGGAAATACCAAAGGGGCAAAAACAGTAATTAGTAATCCATATTCTGGATGAAATGTTGGTTGAATTCTGTCAAATATTTAATAAATAGCTAATGTCCATAGTAATACATTTCATTAAATGACAATGAAAACATTCTATCAAACTCCATTTTTTAAGGGAAAAAAATACTCTTAATAGCCAAATCAAGTGGACAAACCAAAGAAAATTATAGAATATCCTTGATAAATATGGATTTAAAATATTTAAATAAAATGCTAGAAAAATAGCCACAGCATCTGATTAAAATATTAGCCATAATCAAGGTGCCTTTACATGTGGTAAAAAATATGGTTCAATTTCTGGAAAACAATTAACATTATCATAAAAATAAAAGCATACAGTAATGGCTGAACAAGTTGTGGTATATGATTATGATTGAATAATAAAAAATGATGAGCTTGATGATCTTAGAAAAACATGGATAAATTTGAATGAAATAAGAAAGACTGAAATGAGCAGAACCAAGAGAATGCCATATACTGTAACAGCAATACTGTTTTAAGAACAACTTTGAGTAAATAAGTAATTTTGACTATTATAAATATCCATATTAACTACATATGTCATATGAAAACACTATCTGCATCCAGAGAAACAATTGATAAGTAAGAGAATGAAAAGTATGTATAGAATGATTTTACACACACACACACACACACACACACACACACACACACACACACACACA
>NW_027186349.1:1828861-1916510 GCF_028583685.1 Petaurus breviceps papuanus | reverse complement strand
ACACACACACACACACACACACACACACACACACACACACACACACATTTGTGTATAATGGTAGCTATCTCTAGGGAAGGGTGGAGGGAAAAAAGAAATTTGCATGATGACTATTATATATTTAAAAGGAACAGTAAGTTGTACATAATAGATTTTCAGTTTCATGTGGAATCATCTTTTTAAAAAACTATACTATGTTATGGAAATGGTTGTTTTATTCTATTTAATTTATATTGGAAGATATGGCATTTCCTATCCGGGGGTCATCATTTGAGAAGCCTCTGGGATGTGGGACTAGTCTGAGCTATTTTTCACTGCCTTTTCCTCAGGATTGAATGTAGCAGCCTCCTGCATAAGAAAATAAGATTCCTGTCTCTGCTCTCTTGCTTTCCCTTAAATACCTGGGCAGAATAGGAATCTTGATTCTTGCAAAGGTTGGGATGGAGATAAGGGTGACAGTGTTTGTACTAATTCATTACAGGTGTGGAGGCTCTCTGCCCTGAATAGACTTCATATGTGGGAATGGTCCCACCTGGGTTTCATTAATCTTTCCCCCAAGGCCTAAAACTAAAAACATTCTCATTCAGTAGCACATTTTCAGTAGCATGTACACAATTCTACCTTCTGTTTTCTTTTACTCCACATGACTGGGTAGAGTACACATCTTCTATTTTTTATGGGAATGAGGGAAGAATCAGGGTTTTCAGTAAGAATATTAGGTCTCTCTGGAACTCTACAAGGGCCAGGAGCATGGTATGGGGGAGTGGGAGAGGAGGGAGGTTAGAGAATTATTTGATAACTTATTTTAACTAAATAATCTTGGAACCTAGGCGCTAAGGTCTTCACACTTGGCATCAAAGAAGCCTAATTACATTCAATGTGGTTATACAACTAGAGCTATGCTCTCTGCAGTAGAGTTTGTGTTTGGCAGTTCATCTCAAGAAAGGACCTCTGTTTCCACTACCTTATCTTGCCAGGTGATCTCCAGAATCTTCCTAAGACAATTCAAATGAAAGCAATTCAATTTCCTGGCACGGTTCTGGTTGATTGTCCAGGTTTCACATGCATACAACAATGAACTCAGCACAATCACTGTGTAGCCTTTCAGTTTGGCAGCCAATCCACCAAGTCAGGTTTTGTATAAGCAGTAGACCTCCTGCCTGAAATAGAAATGGCACCAGGCACTTTGCCTCAGTAGAAGAACCTAATGGCATTCAAACCCTCTTTTCCAGTTGGAAGTTTGGCTTAAGAGGGATTGACTTCAACCTGAGGTATATGTTCAATAGCTTCAGTACTGATTGATGACAGTCCATTAAGAACAGCCCATCTATCCTGGTTTATGTCCTTATCAGTAATCAATGTAACTTCATCATCACTGAGTACCTGAGATACACCATAGGTCTTTGGCCCATAAATAGCCTTTAGGGAATCATAAAAGCACTTAAATTGTTATTTTTCATGTAAAACTGAATTTCATCTGCTTTCTTACTGTGTTAAGAATCCTGCATCTCTCTAAGCTTTGCTAGCACTTTACTTTTGAAGGAGTTTAACATTGCCTTCTCAGAAATAGATGAACTATCCTGTTGATAAACAATGTGGAGTTCTTTTTTCATTTAGCAGCTTCTGAATTTTCCTATCATTTTTGTCAAACCAATCTTGACATTTTCAATATGATCAAGATTTATTTTTCTGATCCAGATTCTGTTATCAATCTTATTAGTTATCCCTTCTAGTTCTGTTCCATCTACAGATCTTAATAAACATTGATATATCCTTTCACCTAACTTACCATTAAATATGTTTGATGATACAAGATTAAATCCAAATCCCTGATTTATTCCACTAAAGACCTCCTTAGAGAAAAGGAGACAACATGGCAGAGTAAACAATGAATCATTGCAAACACCAACACCAGGACTCTCCATGTGTCTTAGCATAGCCAGGGAAATGGCAGACATAACCTCTAAGAACCACCATGTGCTCCCGTGTAGCCATGGGCTAACAGGCATCCTTCAGCAGGCAGAACTCCCCATGCTACAGACCAACCTCCAGCAAAGAGGTAGAAACCAAACCTATGGGTGCCTAAGCAAACAAGCAGCTGCCAGCCAGGACTGCCTGCCATGCTTCAGCATAGCCTTGGGCAAACAGGCAGTCTCCAGAGGTCAGGCTACCATATGATCAGTGTAGCTGTGGGGAAATGCAGAAACACCACCCTCCCCCCAGGCCTCAGCACACCCAAGACACTACCACTAGGACCCAAGCTCAGATCCATATGACCACAAGCAACACCAATCAACCTCCACCTCACCCCTTCAGCACAGCACCTGATACAAGAGTTGACTGGGAGCTTCATGGCAATATCAGTGCAACTCCAGGCAATATCCAGGGCTGTAGCCACTGGCATAAGAATCCTGCAACAGTGTCCCTTCCACCACAGGTGAAGAGCTCAAATATATAACAAAGGAAAGAAAACAAAAGGAAAAAGAAAGATGAGCAAAAAGTAACAAAAAAAGAATCTGGGAAGACCAAGACACAAAGTAAGAAGAAGAAGATAATGTCAAAATACCTATGGGCAAAACCACAAAGAAAAATGGGAAGTGCTCTCAAGCCCAGAAAGAAATCATGGAAGAGCAAAATAAAAAGAAAAAATGGAGCCTTTAATCATATAAGAGGGGTACAATAAACATTGGGAAAAGAAATGAGGGTGATGCAAAAGAATTATAAAAAAAGAGTCAACAGCCTGGACAACTGCTTATAAGTAAAATTGGCCAAATGGAAAAGGAGATTGTTTTTTTTTAAATCCACTGCAGAAAACAACTCCTTAATGAGCACAATTGAGCAAATGGAAAAGAAACTACAAAAGCTAATTTAAAAAAACACCTTAAAATTTGGAATTGGGCAAGTGGAAGCTATTGACTCTATGAGACATCATAAATCAATCAAACAAATTCAAAAGAGTGGAAAAATGGAAGAAAATGTAAAATACCTCATGGGAAAAACAACTTATCTGGAAAATAGATCTAGGAGAGACAATATCAAAATCTTTGGATTATCTGAAAGCCATAATCAAAAGGAGAACGTGGGAGGCATCTCTTAAGAAGTTATCAAGTAAAACTACCCTGATGTCCTGGAAACAGAGGGCAAAATAGGGATTGAAAGAATTCACTTGGGGCGGCTAGATGGCGCAGTGAATAGAGCACCAGCCCTGGAGTCAGGAGGACGTGAGGTCAAATCCAGCCTCAGATACTAGCTGTGTGACCTTGGGCAAGTCCCAATTGCTCTGCCTTCCCCTCTCCAAAAAGCAAAACAAACACACAAAAACAAAAACAAACAAAAAAAGAATTGAATTCACTGATTACTTTAAGAAAGAGATAAAATTACTACAAGTTGTCAGAAAGAAACAATTCAAATATCGGGGAATCACATAGGACTTGGCAGCTGCAACATTAGATGATTGGAAGTCAGGAAATATCATATTCTAGAGGGCAAAGAAGATAGGACTACAACCAAGAATTATTTTCCCAGCAAAATTAAGCATAATACATCAAGGGGAAAAAGTTATCATTCAATGATATAGAAGGATTTCTAGCCTTCATGAGAAAAAAACAAAGAACTAAACCAAAAATCTGACCTCCAATATCAAGACCCAAGCAAAAACAGGTAAAAGGGGGGGGGGAACCATCAGATATTCAATAGAACTAAACTGTTTACATCACTATATGGAAAAAAATGATACTTGTAACTCTTAAAAATTGTACTACTAATAGTATAGCTAGAAGGAATATACATAGACAGTGGGTATGGATATAAGGTGAATTTGAGGGAATGACAGAAAAAAATAAGAGATGAGAAAGAGGTGTACAATGGATGCAGAAGGAAGGGAGAGGTAGAATGGGATAAAATGATCTCCCATGAAGAGGCAACAAAGAGCTGTTACAGTGGAGGGGAAGATGGGAGGGTGGGTCATGGGCATCATTTGATCCTTAGTCTCATCAATATTGGCTCAATATTCACAATCAGTTGAATATAGAAATCTATCTTTCCAGACAGAGAAGTAGGAGGAGGAAGTAGGAGATTAAGTAAAGGAGTGGGATGGAGACTGACAGAAGGGAGGGCTGATCAGTGGAGGTGGTAGAAGCAAAACACTGGTGAGGTAGGAAAGGGTGAAAGGAGAGAGCAGACAAACAGGAGGAATAGAATGGAGGGAAATACACAGGTAGTAATCATAACTCTGAATGTAAATGTGATGAACTCCAAGGAAGCAAATAGAGTAGATCAAAAACCAGAATCCTAAGATGTTGCTTATAAGAAACACAATTGAAGCACAGAGACACACACAGGGTGAAGTAATGAACTAGATCAGAATCTATTATGCTTCAACTGATGTAAAAGAAAGCAGGTATACAACCTTGATCTTAGACAAAGCAAAAGCAAAACTAGACATAACTAAAACAGATAAGGAAGGGAACTCCAAGTTGCTATAAGGTACCATAGAAAATAAAGCACTGAAATACTACCTGATACCAACCAAATTGGTCAAAATGACAAAAAAAGGAACGTGATAAAAGATTTCGATAAAGAAATTAATATCCATATCCAGACAAAGAACTGATGGACTCTGAATGCAGATTGAAGCACTTCCCCCCCTTACTTTATTCTTTCTTGATTTTTTCCCCTTTTGATCTATTTCTTCTTCCACAACTGTGATGAATATGGAAATGTATTTTATATCATAGTATATGTAGAAACTATATAAAACTGTCTCCTCTTTTCAAAACAAAGGAGAGGAAGGGGAGAGGGAGAAAAACAAAGAAAAAGAGCTTCCTTCAAGTTGACATAAATAAAAAGAATTAGTGCAGGTAGATGGTTTAGTGGATAGAGTCTGGGTCTGGAGTAAAGAAAACTGAGTTCAAATCTTGCCTTACTTGCTAGCTCTGTGACTTTGAACAAGTCCCTTAGCTTCTGTTTGGCTCTGGAAAAGGAAATGTCGAACCATTTCTATGTCCTTGCCCAGAAATCTTCATTGTATAGCATGTATTGGCAAATTATGGTCCACAGGGTCACAAAGAGTCAGACAAAGTGTGGCTAGGTGGCACAGTGAATAGAGCACCAGCCCTGGAGTAAGGAGGACCTGAGTTCAAACCTAAGACACTCAACACAAAACTAGCCATGTGAGCTTGGGCAAGTTACTTAACCCCAATTGCTCTGCCTTACCCCTCCAAAAAGCAAAAAGAAAAAAAAAAGAGAGACAAAACTGTATGACTAACCAATTTGAGTTCATTCGCCCAACCAGATCTACAGCCTTCTAAATGTACTGTAATCTAGCCCATATCTGTCCATTTTGTTGATTTAAAAAAATGTCAGATGTTCTCTTGAAAATGATATGTAATTTTTCTATAACATTTCTTCTAACTAACAATCAATTTACCATATCAAAAAAGGAAACAGGGTAATTTTCCTGATAAAACATGTTATTGATGAAACTATGGTACATTTTAGTAATCACTTCTTTTTCTTTATATATACACTTGCAAACCATCCCTTTAATCATGTGATCTAGAATTGTACACTAGTAAAAGTCAAGGTCTAGTCTATATTTCACACATTATACCTTTTTTTTTCTTTTTGAAAATCAGACAAAAATTGTCCTTAATCCTACAACACTTTTTTTCATTCAATATCTTTCAAAGACAGTGTTTCAGCAGTTATGTCTGCAATTTCTTTCAGTATCTAAAAATGTCATTTGTGTAAGATTTTGGTGAATTGAACTTATTTAGGCTAGCTGGATACTATCAGTCATCTCACTTATCTGACTTTTCTATCCCCTGCTATCCATTATAGATCTCACCTTTTCTGTCCAAAGAGCATTTTCCTTGGGAGATAATACAGAAGCAAATGGTGTACAATAGTTCATCCATCTTACTGCTGTATGTCATTTTCATCCCACACACCTAAAGCAACAGTATAGACCTTTTTTTTTATCTTCCTCTTGCCTCCCTATAGCTTTTAAAAAAATTTGTTGTCCTTAGTATTCATAGCCATTCTCAATTTATACTTGCCTTTAGCACTCCTGACCAAATTCTTATGCTTACCCTTTCATATATAAAAATATAAATATATATGAACATATATATATATACACATACATGCATAGATACACACATGCATGTACATTATTTTTTTCTCTGCAAATCATAATCATAAACTTAATGACTCTGCAAGACAAAAGATATGAATAAGACACACCCAATTGATTTCACCTACCCACTGGGATACTTCCCCAAAACTCCCTAAACAGTAGACTATACTCTTATTTGGTGACAAGGATTAATTATTTAGTGAAAAGAAATACTCAAGACAAAAGATGCAAACATATAAGACAAAATCCAATTACCTGGATCATCTTAATGCTTTTGGCTTTGTAATATACTCCAAATTCTTCCCTCTACTTCCATATAAATGGTACTCCCCATTGAAATATAAAAGGAAAAGAAAATAATACATTTTATAAAGATTTCCTAGAAAAACAGTTCAAATAAAAACAATTCTTTTACATTTGAAGGGATATATTTCAGTTACTATCATCTAGAGAATTTACAGTACATAAGGACTAGCTACAGTGAAGTCCATTCCCCATTAATGACAGGTATGTTACCTTTTACTGTACTAGGCTAGAAACATCATTTGACTGCTCCATAGAAGTATATTTTTATCCTTATTCAGGTTACAAGTCCCAGTTTCCAGTAAAATCTTTATGACCCGCTCTCCTTTCTATCTTAACTTCCTTTTTCACATGAAATCCAGCTAGGTAGCATCCAACAACAATGGTAAGGGTAGAAGGAAATATATCTGTTCAGCCTTAACTACATGATCAGATGCAGGTGGGAGTAGCATGAGGCCATCATTAGAAGATAGCAGCAAGACTACCATAGCAGAGATTCGCTTTGGGATACCTACTTGTGGGCCCCTCCAGAAGTGAACCCTGACCACATATTCTTTATACAGGCTTCCCCTTACATGTTTGTAGCGACAATGCAAACTGTAAATATGCTGGCATAGTGCTCAATCACAAAATATAATAGACTCTCCATATATAAGACAGAAGCAAAACATTATCCAGATACCAGAAAACCAAATCCCAACACCAAGAAACTGAATCCATCATAGTAGCAACATAGAAGTTAATAAGCCATAACACCACAAAGAGCCACACCATCCTTTAGCCTTCCCACAAACAAACATTTACTCAAAAACCTAAATGTCTGCCTGGGTGCATCTTCTTCTCCCTCTTTCTCTAACTGCTGTGACTCCCAGCTTCATGTGGGCTCTGCTCCTCCCTTCAGCAAATTCCTCCCACCACAGGCTCCATATGATTATATTCAGCCTATTAGGGAGCAGAGAAGATCTTCAAATCTGGGAAGGTCTTCAAATTCCCTTAGGCTTATTGAGTGACAGGGAAAATCTTCAAATTACCATTACCATTACAATTTCCTGACCAAGCCTGTTTCCTAAGGGTGGGCCCTGGCCAAGACAGTACAATATCTATCTATTTGTCTCTTCATGCATATTTTTTATGATTTTCTACTTTTTAATTAATGTGTGTATATTTGTGGGGAAGTGCACTGCAGGGTAATGGGGAAAATGTATTGGTGCTACTTTTAAAAATAATTGTAATTTTTTTTAAACTATCACATTTTATTAAATACCTTTGCTTTGAACCAATACTGTCATTATTACAGAAAAATATGTTGGTAGGCTCTTGTGAGCTTTACTTTTAGTAGATAAATACCCATAGAACCTGAGGTATTTGTATTCTGGGGAACCTGTCTCAACAGTTGAGGAGTGTCCTTAGGTGCTACTACAATAAACAAAAAGATAGGACCAATCCCAAGCAGAACTTGGCCCATCACTTAACCTAAATGCTATAGAGGGAAATCCATGACACCTCAAATCATGGGGTGGGCTTCAGGAAGCACAAAAGGCCTCTATATAGAGCATGGATAGATGGAGGTGTCTTGAAAGCTACGTTAAGGAGTCTCAAATTTATTTTGTAAGGTATTGGGGACATTACTAAAATTCTGACCCCAAATCCAAGAGTTTGACCATCCATCGAGTTGACCCTGGATCTTTAGAATATGCCAATGAAGGGAAAGTTCCACAAAAATGAGAAATCTGGAAAGGCTCTTAGGATTGCCTATTTATGGTCTATGTATATGCTAAGAGCCTATAGAATATGTAAGTTCACAAAAGTCTGACTGCCAGGGAATGTTCTTAGGGGAGACTTAGCATTGGGAGTGATCTACAGCAGTTCAATAAAACTAAATTATGGAAGGGCTGCATCACTGCAAGGAGTTACTATACAGAGGAAGCACAAATCAGTTTTAAACATTTTTATTAGTCTTGATATTAAGCCACAATATTGCCCCCTGCCTCACTTATTTCACCTATTAGCCTTAGTTCTTTTTATGGGGTGGAAGTAAAGCTCAACCTCTCTTCTACAAGATAAACTTTCACATTATGAAGGTAATAATTATACCTACCTCAACAAATCCATTTTACTCATCCATCTTTTTTTTTCCTGTCTTAGTTTTACCATTAACTGTTTATCAAGCTGTGTGACTTTAACAATTCACTTAACTTCACAATTCCTTTTCTTAAAAATGGCTGAATTGATTCTGAATGTACAGGCCTTCATCTCTGATACTTTCTGCTTGTGTAATATTACAAAATCACTTAATATCCCTGGACCTGAGTTTCTTCATATCTGAAATGAGAGCATTGGACCAGAGAGACTCTGAGGTCTTTTCCAACTCTAGCTCTTTTCTTACAACTAGAAACTTTCTAATCTTCTCCTTTTTAACAATTTATGATTCCAATTAATAAAAACTCAATCTGTGTTAACAGTTTTGTACAAGCATTCCCAATGAGAAAGTCATTCTTCTTGGAAGATATAACAGGGAAAACAAGGCTAGAATGGTTAGTTCCGCCTTTTTCATCATCATTCATTATTGCCATCTCATCCACACTGAGGGTTTTTTTGCTTTGTTTTTTAACAGTGGATCAACATACACATGGATTTATATCTTAGGAAACTTAATCCCATATTTCTTTGTAGAATAGAATAAATGGCAATTAAAAGAGTCTGGGTTAGGGGAAACCAGTTAGGATACTCTTGCAATTACCCAGATACGAGCAAATGAGTCTCAGACAAAGAAAATATCACTGAAAACGGATAAGAGTGTGAAAATGAGTTAATATAAAAAGGATTTAATGAACCACCAGCTCAACATGAGTAAAATATATGATACGGCAGCCAAACTCGTAACATTGTGTTAGGCTACGTTGCAAGAGCTATAGAATCTAGCAATAAGAAGACAATCCTTCTGTTGTTTGCCCTCATCAGAAAACACAAAGAGTATTATGTTCAGTGACTATTACCTTGTTTTAGGGAAGAAATTGATAAGCCTGAGAACCTCTGGCAGGGAGAAGTGTGGGAGGATGGGAAGAGGTCTCAGGGTCATGGCATATGGAGATCTTTTGAAGGAACTGGGGATATTTAAAATAAAGAAGAGATCTGGGGAGAATGCAATCGCTGAGTTCAAGTATTTAAAAGGTTACCCTGTGAATAAAAGGTTAAACTTACTCAGTTTATCACAGAACTTGATGCAATGGATGACAGATAAATAGAGGAAAATTAAGCAGTCATGTTAGGAAAACATTCCTTATAGTTACATTTATTCAATAGTGGATTGTGCTGTGTTTGGAAACAATAGATTCCCCCCTGCTCACCAGATGACTAGATGACCAATTGGCAGGTACTTTGTAGTCAGCGTGTTTTTCCATGTTGGGGTTGGGCCAAATGATAGTTAAGATATCTCCCAACTCTGAAATCCTATGATTCTGTCTAATGATACTGACATGGATTTACAATGAACTTATCTATCAACATAGATTTTTTAAAATCTGTTAATAGAAGGTAGAAACAAGGACAAATAACCAAAGTTGAATGTGAAAGTGGCATCATACCATAAGAACAATGCTAGGAGAATTATAGTTAAGAGTGAGCTCAGATAAGCCAAGAATATTAAGGGCAAAGCAAGAGTCCTTTTTAGTTATGTTGGAGGGAAGAGGAGGATAATAGAACTGAATGGATTCGCAATGTGGATGAGATGGCGATAATGCGTGATGATGAAAAAGGTGGAACTAACCACTCTAGCTTGTTTTCCCTGTTATATCTTCCAAGAAGAATGACTTTCTCATTGGGAATGCTTGTACAAAATTGTTAACACAGGTTTGAAACTCAAGATGAGTGAGGGGGAAATAATAAGAGTGTAAGAGGGTACTCCATTATTCTATATGCATTTAAATCAACATGATAAAACAAGCTACATCCCAGAATGCTTATAGAATTATCAGATGTGGTAGCTGAGCTTCTTTCAAAATACCAGGAAAGGAAGAAATGCTGCAGAACTGGAGATGGGTAAATTTAATCCCAATTTTCAAGAAAGGGGGAAGAGCTTGAGTTGAGAAACTTTAGATCAATGATCTTCACTTCAATTCCTCAAAAATTTTAGAACACACAACTAAATTGATGGTTTATGAGCATTTAGAAAGAAAGCAATAAGAATTAAGAGCTAGTGGATGTTCAAAAACAGATGCCAGAGAAACATTTACTTTTTTGACAGAATAGTACAGTGATTAATCAGAGTAATGCTATAGACATAGATAGCTTTTATTCAGCAAAAAATTTAAGTTTGTTGTGTTATATTTTTGAATAAGGTAGAAAAATGGAAACTACATTATGTATAGGTGGGTAGATTTGAAACTAGTTGAATGAACAGATTGAAAAAATAGCCATTAATTTGTTGATTTCATCTTTGAGAGTAGTCTCTAGTAGAGAAATCTGGAGATCGGTCCTTGAATTAGTGTTATTCAGTATTTCTATTAATGACTTTGATAAAAGAAAATATGTTGTACATGACACAAAGCAAGCAGGAATAGTAAAGTCACAATACATAAGGGAACTAGTTAATGCAATGGATAGAGCACTGGGCCTCAAGTAAGAAAGACAAGTCCAAATCCTGCCATTGACGCTTATTAGTTGTATGATCCTGGGCAAATCATTTAGCTCCTATTTGCCTCAGTTTCCTTAAATATAAAAAGAAGATAATAATAGCACCTACCTCATAAGGTGGATGTGAGTATGAAATGAGATAATATTTGTAAAGAACTTGGCACAGCATAGGACAGGGTAGGAACCATATAAATGCTTGTTACATTTCATATTAGATAGGCTAGAATGCTGTGCTAAATCAAACAAGATGAAATTTAATAGAGATAAATGTAGTGCCCTACAGTTAGGTCATAAAAATCAACTTGAGGAGTATAGAAAAAGGGAGGCAGAGTTGTATTAAAGTTTTAAATATCTAGGAGTTTTAGTTGATTGCAAGCTCAGTAAGTGTGGCTATATATGACAACTCCCTTCCCCATCCCCATAAAATATATTAGATTACATTAAGAAATATAATCCTGATTAGAAACATTCTATCCAGTTCTGCCTGACCCAGTTTAGGAAGCAAACTGAAGGAACTGAAGGTAATATCACAGGAGGATTTTTGATGAAATTTAAGTTGTTTAGTTTGAGGAAGAGAAGACCTAGTAGAGACATGCATCTAAATATCTGAAAAGCTGTTCTGTGGAAGCTTGGAGCAATACATATAATTGAAGAGGAGGACATTTCACCTTAAAATTAGGGGGAAAATAAAACAATTAGCATTTAGACCTACTAAAAACTACCATGAGCAATCTCAGAATTGGCTTCAGGGTTCTCCATTACTGGAGTCCCTCTGAAGAAAGCTGGAAGACCACTTTTTGAGTACATTGTAAAAGGTAGTCCTCTAAAGGTATGGGATGGACTAGATAATGTGTATTCCATTCCAACTCTGTGACTCAGTACTTTGATGATTCTCTGATACTGTGAAGGATATTAGAGCAAGTTTGGAAAAAAGGAAGCCAGAGAGAAAATATAAAAGCAGTGTGTTATTGAACAGTATGTACATGTTTGCACACCCACATACATGCAAAAAGAAAAAGTATATTGGGAGAACAGTGAGCATTTGAAAAGAAATATCCAGAAGACTTCAAAGATATTTTCCATCTCCCTCTCAATTTTACCAATGATCAGGTCAAAATATGTCATCCTTTAAAAAAATCATGAAAAAAGTTCAACATGGAGTACATGGTTTTGAATCCCTTATATTGACTTGCAAAAAAAAATGATGATTTTTTTTACCTATTAACTTTTTACCTTTTTACCATCAATTCATAGTTTATATCACTTCTCACATTTGACATTCAAATAATCCAGTGAGATATGTAGTACTATTATGCAGAAGAGTTAAATGTGCCTCAGTGTTTCTAATCACTTGCTCAGGGTGACATAGGTAAAACCAGGTCTTTTGAAGTCAAATCCACCACTTTTCTTTTTGAAACTTAAGGTAAGCTTGAAGACACTATTTGATGTGCTTTTCTTTTATTGGATGCTATGCCTCATGTAATCGCTAATTCTATTTAGAGAAGTATCCCAAAATTTTAGTATAGCCTTCTGTATTTAAAAAAAATGGAAATGAACTAAGAATTTTTCACACCCCATACTAAGCTCATACATGTTTCATTCAATTAAAGGAGAAACAACCTAGTGTATCCAAGTACAGGTAGTGCTATTCTCTGGCATTCCTTTCAGCTCTGAAAATTATGTAATTCTGTGTTTCTTAAGATGATTGACTATTGCAATTTATACAGTTCAGGGAATGTTTTAAATAGATTGTCTTGAGGAAAGGGATGGAGTTTTATAGTTAACCTCTTTTGTTGACTATCAGATTATTCCTATGAAATCAAGAGACCCACTGCTACTTGCCACTGGCATCTATAGTGGCTAGCTAATATAATTAAAATGAATATACATGTTGAAGTAATCGCCTTAATTGCTAAACATTCTAATTCAAAGTACTTTGGGATTTGAATTTTAAGGGCGATTACTTCAAAGTCCACATCCCATGGACAGTCTTAAGAATATACTTTCTGAGGATACAGCTTTTGTCTAAACTTTTTATATTATATCTGACCTTCCCAGAGTTGCAAGATTGTAAGGAATTCTACATAAGCTCTTACTTAAATTTCAGGCAGAAGAGGCTGAATTTTTGTTCCAGTCTTTATTTGGCTCAATCAGTTTCATGATTTGTTCTAAGGCAACAGAGAAATGACTTTTGGATTCTTTCCATTGCAAGTACCGCTTCCTAGACAATAATTTAGCACATGATACCTTTTCTTTTCTTAAGCAGTCTTTGTAACAGTTATAAAACACCACTAGATTGCCTATATTTTACTGTGTTGTCAAATTTGTAATAGAAAGTTTACCAGGATAACATTGATCCGTAAAGTGTGTGTGTGTATGTGTTTGTGAATACTGGTAGGAAAACAATACTTTCTATGACAAAATTAAAACTTGGTGATTAGTATTGCATATTACCTATCATTCACCCAACTCTCTTTTAATCTAGTTTATCTCAATAAATTTTGAATTATTTCAATAAAGCTCTATATTTTAAACTACCACTTTTCTCTATAAAGTTATCTTGAGGTTGGGAAATAAATATTATCCAGTAACAGCAATCTAGTAGCAGTAATGATGCAATATGATATAATCATATTCTTACACAATAAGGAACATTACTTCAACAGTCATTTCAAAGAAAAATGATCAATTAATAAAACACTTTTATCTTTCCAGTTCCTTGACTTGCACATTTCCTATGACTTTCTCCTTTGCCTTGCCCTAGCTGCACACAGACATGTTCATACACTTTATATTACCATCACCCACAAATGCTCTGCTTCTAAGTTTGTGAGATCTGAAATTCCCTTCTCTGATCAAAATCTTTTGTTGTTTCTTCTCCCTCTGCCTTGTGACCCTGAACCCTGCTCTTTATCTTCATCAGATCACCTAACCCCTCAATCTACTAATTCTTTTCCAGGCATTCACCTCTACTTGGGTGGGCTACATTAGCCTCCTTTCCCTATCTGGACCCCTTAGTAAACTGCTTGAACTCTTGAAACACCATTTGTTTCTCATTGATCCTTATCTACTTTATCCTACCACCATTCTTGCCTTGACAAGCCTCAGCTATAGATTACTCCCAGCAGATTGCATCTGCTCTCTTCATTCCTACTCACATGCTGCTGAATAAACCTGGAGAAAGTTATTAAGATGTACTATGAATCTACTACAAATTTATATTACATAATCTCAGCTGGACCCTCACTATAGGAAGGTAATCCTTTTACACTTCCCTAATTGACTCACTTTCTTATTCACCACAGTGGCTTTTTTGAAACTTTTTATCCCTCCTCAAACTTCCTATAGTTTCCCATACTACCAAGTGTTAGCCAAGAACTTTGCCTCATACTTCATTGTAAAACCTGAGTCCATTTGCCATTTTCCTCTTCTTTCATCCCAAACTCACAGATGTATTCAGCCACTGTCTCACATAATGAAATGGCCTTTTCCTTGAAAAGGTAAACACTCCTGTATTTGCACAAGTAATTCCCACTGTCCACTCCAATAGATTCCTCACTCTCTTACTTATCTTCAATCTCTCCTTATTTACTATCTTCTCTACTGACTACACACATATTCACATCTCCCCCTTGTGAAAAGAAAAAGGAAAGGAAACTCACTTAATCCATCTACACCCCACTAACTACTCCCTTTTATGGTTAAATTTCTTGAGAAGGTCACTTCTAATAGGTGCCTCCATTTCTTTTCCTCTCACTCTCTTTTTAGCTTCTAATTTGGCTTCTAATTTCTTCATTCAACCAAAAATTACTTTTCCCCCCAAATTAGTAATGATCTCTCTTTTTTTTTTAAGCAATCAGGGTTAAGTAACTTGCTCAAGGTTACTCGGCCAGTTATTTCTGGATGTGGTGCTAAGTATCTGAGCCCGGATTTGATCCCCAGGTCATTCCAACACTGGAGCCAGTGCTCTTACTCTCTGAGCCACCTGGCTGCCCCTAAGCAATTGGGGTTAAGTAACTTGTTCAAGGTTACAGGGCCAGGTGTTTCTGGGTGGGTGCTAAGTGTCTGAGCCCAGATTCGATCCCCAGGTCATCCCAACACTGGAGCCGGTGCTCTTACTCGCTTTGCTACCTGGCTGCCCCAGTAATGATCTCTTAACAGCATATTGGTCTTTTTTCAATCTTTATCCTTCTTGAGCTCTCTGTAGACTTTAACATTGTTAAACCAACCTTTTCTCCATGATATTCTCTCCTCTGTCGATTTTTGTGACATTACTCTCCTTCTCCCATTGGTTCAACCCCTACCCGTTTCAGTTCCTTAGTCACCTTTGCATCTTTATCCAGATCATATTTGTTATTTGTGGGTGTCCCACAGCTCTATCCTGGGTCTTCTCTTCTTCTTCTATACTATTTCACTTGGTGATATCAAAAGTGTTGTATTCCCAAGGTTTAGCACAGTTCATGAAATATTAATAGTTTATTGGCTCACTAACTCTTGGAAAACATTGATCCTTGGTTGACAATGATATCATTTATTGATTGGATCATATTTGTTAGGTATCTCTCAAATTCAAAAACAAAAGCAAAAAATAGCAAATATGTTTAACAATCAATTGTCTACTTTCCAGTGAAGCTATTAAAAGTGAATAAATTGTGATCATAGAATTCCCTCATTTTACAGTTAAAGAAATTGAGGCCCATGAATGCAAACAGTGACCCCTAATGTCACTATCTATTGCATACTATTTACCATAAAACATTTGAATAGGTATTCATTCATTCATCCATCCATCAAAAAAAATATTAAATGTCTATTATACGCAAAATGTAATGTTAGGTACTTTAAGAGATACAAAAATGACTAAAACATGGTTATTGACAAAACATATCATTAATTTTACACAACTTTCTCCAAAACCTTCAGTGCTTCTAGACCTCATCCAAATAAAATACAAACTCTTTAGTGTTACATACAAAGCTTTACATAAATAAGTTCAGATCTCCTTTTTACAGACATTTTACATACTTGATGTTTCAGGCCAACTACATTGGTGGGCATTCCCTAATCTCATCCTGATTAGACTCTCTGTCATTTTTATCATACCTCATACCTGAAATTGATTCTTCCCATATCTATTACCTGCTGAAATTCTTCTGGTCACAAGGGCCAGTTCAATTCCTATGGTCTCCATGAAGTATTTTACCCACTCTCTGGAAGTAACCTCTTTCTCTTTGAATGTCTCAAGTGTCTTTTGCTAGTTTAATAGAATGTGAACTCTTTGAAGCTAGAGATCACAGATCTCTATTTTGATTTCTGGTGATGGCTATACTTCATCATACAGAATAGATAATAAATTTATACTAAGTGGAATTGACTACATATGAGTTGGTTTCTTGAAGGTGTGATAGGACTTCATCATGGGGCATTATAACCATAGAGAAAAGAACAAGAAAAATCATGAAGTTTGGGAAATGAGGGAAGTTCTCCCTTTGGAATTTAAAGCTCTTGACCTTTTCTGATCTTTCTAGCATTTTTACACTTTACCCCACCCCATGCACTCTACAATCCAGTTTCACTGGCCTATTTTCTCTTTCTCACAAAGGCCTGGATTCATCTCCCTCATCACCTACACTTTTCCATATCCTTGACTTCCTTCGAGGTTGATCTCAAATTTCCCCTCCTACACAAAGCCTTCTCCATTCTTCCCAGTCCTAGAGCCACCCTCTCTGGGATCATCTCTTATATACTCTGTATATAAGGTTATATGAATCTAGCAACTTACACTGAACTACAGTGCAATTCAAATTACATAAAATTTTAGGTCCTTAAAGATAAAGTCTTTAAAAAAAAACTCAATTTGTTTCCCTGGTATTTAGTACAGGGCCTAACACATAATAAGCACTTAATAAATGTTTGTTGAGAAAGGCCTCAAGGCGTGCTGTTACAATATAGTTGGACTAGCATGTATAATATTGTAAAATGTAGAGTAGAAAGCAGGCCTAGGAAATAAATCTGGGGAGGTAGATTGGGGACAGAGTATGTAAATAGCATCCAAAGTGACAGACTGAAATCGAACCCTGATTTGGGATTAACTGAGGGATGTTGAGCAGAGTTTCTCCCACTCCCTTTCTTGGTGTCCTCTAGGACTTTGGCAAGACTTTGCTATAACCCCAACTAAGACCTCATTGCTATACACTGATTTAGACTGAGGAAGGACCCCTAGGGCAATAGGTTTGGTAAGAATTTAATTAAGTGAGAATAATAAAACAAGGCTGAAAATGGAGGAAAGGAGCTAAGTGAAAACTGGAAGTCCAGAAAACAAACAAACAACAACAACAAGGTTTTAAATTAGGGAAGTAGAAAGACATGCCTCAAGTCATGTAGGGACTGTTTTGACAATTACCCATATAATGCCTGGGTTGCTCCAGCATAAGGCATCTTGGGGTAAAAGCAATGACAGGAAGAGAGTTCAATGCTCTTTGAGCCTGTCCAGATTCTCACCTCAAGCAGGCTGTTTTGATGGTAACCTAGGACAGTTTGACTGTGAGGGCCAGAAAGAAGCATGAGGAGGCCTTGGACTGACTGCAATTATTATGTCTGATCACGTATTTGTGGTCTGTATTGGACAACCATATTCTTAAAGGCTAAATAAAGCTGCTCTTTTAAATTCTATACTTTTGCTGAGTCAATCGTTCATTCATACCATTAAAATGCTAAGTTAATGACAGTTGCTAGCAGTTCACCTGAGGCACCTAGAGGGACTTAAGGAATTCTACTGACACCCGTATCATCTTGAACAAACCAATCCTTATCCCCCTTATTTGAAATGATTTCTTTTATAGCTCTACTTCTCTAATAATTGCATGGTAATACCTTGGTACCATCTCACAGAAATGCACCAAATCCAAGAAATAGAACTTTCAAATTCTATTCCTAAAGCAAAACGTCTCCCTTTATCATTGACTCACTCAAATTTAACTTGCCTTCTGGCCTCATTATGATCTTCAATATCCTGACTCATTTCTCTATTCCCATTCTGTCTCCCCCTTTTTCTTCCCTTATCTCACCATTCAGCCTTGACTTTTACCACCCACTGCTTTAATCACTCCTGTTTTAATAACTGATAAAATAGAATACCTTGGCCATTGACCACCCACCCTTCCTGACATCATATCTAGGTATCTCCTCCCAAACTGCCTCCATGTGTTTTTTCCTGCCCTTGCTCTCAAACTGAGTGTTATCAAGAGAAATGTTACACATTAAAGCTTATTTTAGCCACTGAAAAGTGATGACACATAACCTCAGTCCTAGCAGCTGCTTTGTGAACCTTCTTCTTTACTCGTATTATCTACCTATATCATTTCTTGCAGAAAAATATATTACAAAAATTTTACCTTCTACTCTTCCACCAATTATATCCCCATTCACTTAGAGCAAATGACAGCATCCTCTTTGAAGGAACTAATTTATATAACCATGGCATCTTTCATAAAGGATAATCTCTTTCTGAGAGGGCAAAGAAAAAGGACAGTATTGGGGGCTTGGAGAGAGTAGAAAATATATGATACAAAGTAAGCAGGCATATATCACAAAGACTGTAGGGTACAGTAGAAAGGAAATTATCTTTGGAGTTAGAGGATCTGAGTTCAAATCCTCATTCCAATATGTGTAACATTGGGTTCTTGTTTCCCCATCAGTTAAATGAGGAACTTGGACTCGATGATCTATTAGGACCCTTCCTGCTCTAAAACTCTGCCACTACTTCCTTAGGCAATGTAAGGGCACTGGAGAGGAGTAGTTAGAATACAACAAATTATAAAATTATTCTGAATGAAAGACTTACTGAGCATCACCAAGAATCTGAATAAAGATAGAATTTGTTTAGACGCTAGTCTTCAACATGTTTCCAGGTCTTTCTCTAAAAATATTCAGCATAGAAAAAAAAGAGATATTACTAGGTTGGGGATATGCAAAGAAGGCTTAGGAGAAGTCTGAAGGAAGGGGAACATTTATGAAGGTGACAATGTTTTCTTGGAAAGATCTGGGCATGAACTCCTGGATGGGGAAGGAGGAAAGTTCATCTACCAGCAAAATAATTAGGGTAAATTCATATGAACACTGATCACAACGAAGAAGCAAAGCATGCAAGATTTAAAGACTGCGATTAGAATTGGGATTTTTAAGGATCTGAAGTATAAAACATATCAATTGATGATGAGGTCTGAGATACCACTATGACAGTGGATAATTGATATGGAGTGAAAATAAAAGACTTCAGAAGGTTAGCGAACTTGTTCAAAGGTGCTAGAAGCGTCATTAATATAGACTTTGCCTGAAAATTGATACCTCAGATATATGTATATCTTATACATGTACATGTAGAGCATATATTCAGGTAGATTTTTTTTCCTTTTCATGCAGACGTAGATTATGAATCAATTTTGGTTCAGGAGCAAGTTAGCATATTTGAAAGCCCAATTAAATATATTTTTCAAAGATTATCATCTTTATTCACCTGTTAAACTTTGAATAAAAGTAACTGTTTCCCAAATTGTATTTATAAAATCATGGAACTCATAAATTTGGAGCTATGAAAGACTTTAGGAGTCATCTAGTCAAAGCCTCTCATTTTACAGGTGAAAGAACTAAGGCACAGAAATCTTAAATGATTCGACAAAGATCACTCAGGTAGTAAGTAGCTAGGATGTAAGGTCATTTCCTCTAATTCCAAATCTAATAGTATTTCCATTGAATAATGCTCTTCCACTCTACCTCCACTATACCATCTGATAATTGTCAGTGAAATAGTCCTAATAAAAGATATAAATGAAAGTTTTCTGATACATTACAAATGGCTCAGTTTTCTAAAATGGATGATATTTACACACTCCGTACTTCAGAATATGAAAAATAAATAGCAAGATCATGAGTTCAGAGATTCTAGCAAAACAGTATAGATGAAACACACTTTCTTTGTACATAATCCTTCTTAAACTAGGCCTGCATGTAGTGAAGAAGGATCCAGTGACTTATGGATTCAGTAGCCCTGATTCAAATTCCACAGCTATGCATGGGAAAGACTTAATAATTATAATCAATGTAATGACCAAACACAATTCCAGAGGACCAGTAGTGCAGCATGCTAACTACTTCCTGAGAAATGGGACAGACTCAAGATGCAGAATGATACATAGATTTTAGCCTATGACCAATGTGGGGATTCATTTTGTTTGACTTTATTTTTGGTAGTCCCTCTTCCTTCCTCACTTCAGTTTAGGGAGAGGGATTTGAAAGACAGAGAAAATAAAAGCTTAATTTAAAAAATAAAATATACATGACCATTGTTACCATAACCTCTATTTTGGACCTGTTATAGTATCACAGAATAAAAAAGTTGGGAGCGGCCCTAGAGACCATAGATTAATCTTTCTTTTACAGAAGAGGGGAAAAAAATGATGCACTTCTATATAACCACACCTCACATTTCATGATTTGAAAGTGTAAGACCTTCTTATCCTATGTGATTCTATGTCTGCTTACTCTAATCAACTCATTAATTGACAAGCAATCATTAAACTCTTTCTATGGGCCACTGGGGACACTAAGAAAATAAAACGAACTAAAATAAAAACAAACAAAAAACACTGAGTCACTGCCATAAGGAGCTAACATTAAAGGAAGGGAGACAACATGCAAACAATTATGTGCATATATGTAATAAATGGAAAGTAATCCCAGAGGAAAAGCACTGGGAGTCAGAGGAGGAAGAAAAGAAAAGGCATCTTACCAAAGGTAGGATTGAACTAAAACTGGGAGAAAATCAGGGGAGTCAGGAAATAGAGGTGAGAAGGGTAAACCTTTCAGAAATGTGTGACAGGGGGACAAACAACAAAAAGGATTATAGCCAGGAGATGGGTTGTTGGGCGAAAGGAATAGTGAGAAACCCAATGTAGGTAGATTATAGAGTGCATGGAAAAGACTAGAAAGGTAGGAAGGAGCCAGACTGTCAAGTGTTTTAAAAACTAAGAAGAGTATTTCATATATAAAAATTCTAGAGTCAATCAGAACATGGTCAGAGCTGCACTTTAGGAAGATCACTTTGGCAGCTGTATGGGGTAGGTCTATAATGGAGAAAGGTGCAGAGTAGGGGAACTAACATGAAGATATAATAGTCCAAGTATGAAATGGTAAGAACCTGTACTAGGGTAAGGGCTTTATAAATGGGAGATAAAGGGAACATATATGAAGGATGTTGTGAAGATAGAAACATCCTCCCATAAGTCCTCCACAAGGGATCTACTCCACATTTTGCAGCCCTTTTTTAATGCTTTGATATTTTGTGGACATTAAGGTAAATTTTATTTACTCTTATTTATCCTTTATTCCAAATTATCAATGGAGCTATCTTCTACCCTTTCTTCCTGGATCCACATGAGTATACATACATACATGTATACACAGGCACACATATGCACCCTGCATGCCCAGTAGGAATAATTACAATAGCAAATATTCTCAAATCACTCTACCCAATTCCATTATTCTATCCATAGCAGCAAGTGCCCCAATGATGGAATTTTTTTGACAAAGGCTCTTCACTGGGAAATTTAAAACCATCTTTTGACAAATAATTACATATTTACTGCTCAATTTTAGGCACTTAATTAGATTGGAAAAAATGTAAACAAATTCTTTAAGAATTTGCTTTAGAAGGTAGAGTTACTTTGTTGTATAACCATACAACAATGATAATTAGTGACAAATTTGAGAATTATTTCTTTATGTGATATTTTAATGCTAACATTCATATTTGAACATTATCCTGTTGATATAATTAATTCCTTGGTGCAAAGATGTGGTTAAAAAGTCTCATGCATTATTAACCTATAATTTGTTTTCAACATGACAGTATGTTTTTTTTTTCTTAACCGTTGTGATATTTTCTTCAGTAGTTTCTCTTGTTCACCCTTCTCATAAAATGACTTAAGATTCCAAGTATTCAGAGGCCTTACACACAGACATGAAACATATCCCCATTTAGTGTGGATCTTCATTAGTCACTTTTACATTCTAAGTACTTTAGTCACTACTGAGAGTATATAAAATACTTCACACTTAAAGTCCAAACCACTCTTCAGTCTGATTTCCCCCCTTCTCCTGACCATGTGGAAGACATTATTTTTTGTTGTTTTGCTCAGGTGTGTTTTACTTTTCGTGAACCCATTTAGGGTTTTCTTGGCAAAGATACCAGAATGGTTTTTCCATTTCCTTCTCCAGCTCATTTTACAGATGAGGAAACTGAGACAAACAAGGTTAAGTGTCTTGCCCAGGATCACACAGCTATTAAGTGTCTGAGGCCATATTTCAACTGAGGAAGATGAATCTTCCTGATTCTGAGCCCAGTGCTCTATCTATTGCATAATCTAGCTGCCCATGGAGGAGGTTAGTTGTACTTATTAAATACCTACTCTGTGCCAGGGACTGTTCCAGGCACTGAGGGTAAAAGTACAAAAAAAATGAATTTGCATAAGTCCTAGTACTTATGACGTACCAGCATGTACTTAAAAGTAAGGGGAAATGGGCACAATAATCACATCAACACAAATTGAAATGGAATTATGAGAGTTTCCCATTTTTGTCTTGGAGATCGATTTCACCTAGGTGCTCATTACTGAAACTGATGAAACCATTAATGTGAACACATTATTTAAATTCAGACTGTACATTTCTATTAGGGTAGAACAGATGGCCATCTTTTACATACTTATAAGTTCAAATAGTGTGAATTCAAATACATGTGACCATTTGAGAGATTCATTATTCACAAAAACTGGAACCTTGATTGAATCCTAGGGTTGGAAGGAAGTCACATATTCAATTCTCCCATCTTTAAGTAAATATATGTCTAACTTAATTGAATTTTTTTCAGATAGTCCCATAGGAGATCCCCCAGAATTTTATCTTGGATGAAGTTGATAAGGAATTATTTATTGCTTTCCCAACAATAAATCAATAGATCTTACCAAGATCCAGTATTGATAGTTTGTTTACTTGCTTTTTTGTTTTGGTCAGCTTTGGTTTAGATAGAAGTAGATGGCCTAAGACCTCAGAGAAAACTATTATTTTTTGTTGTTGTTTTATTTTGGAAAAGAGAGTAACATTTTAATGAATACCTTCATATTAACTCATGTTAAAATAAAACATTTCTCTAAAAATTGGGGACTTTTACATATTGAATTTCATACTAGCATGTTTATTTCAATTTATTTGAAATGTGGGGAGAACAAATGTTACATTTTGGCATACAATTTTTTTAAAGAAAAAAAAACCCTTTTAATTATAAATAGCTGAATTTCAGAAATTCTTCTTTTTTATTCCCAAAGTAATTGGAAGTCAGCATGTCACTATTGCTCCTTGACATGAAGTCAGTGTCTTTGTTCTATGTCCTCTTTATCTCCAAATCCTGTATCACCTTCTCAATAGAGGGCACTGTATACCACTTTAAAAGATAAGAGTTTCAATAGGCACTTTAGTGGAATTAAGAAAAAAATCTACCACTCTTCCACCTTGATGCCAGAAAGCTATCTTCTTTCTAGGTTGTCATGTAATTTAATTGTACCTAATAGGCCTGAGCTCATCTCAGTGCTTCCAAAGTACAAAACAAAACAAAACAAAAAAATGAAAAAAGGGGAAGAGGACATATTATAGGATTTATCTTCTGTTTGGAGAATTAATCCAAATTGACAGTATGATAAATACAGCAACTTGCTGGAAACCAAGTAATCAAAGTAATCTTGTCCTATAAAGTTTGGATGTTGTGTCTGTTCCCCACCCACCCCCCCCCATTGGTAGTTTCTTTTGAATTTCTCCTCTTGGTTCAATGTTAACCCTGCCACCTAGGTGACTTTGTCAGAGTTATAACTTTCTTCCTCTCCAAACATGTCTGCCAAGACTTTAAAGCGTGGTCCCCAGTCAGTAAGGTAGTCATAATCCTGGTCTGCTTCTGTAGTGCGCGAGTCTATGGAGCTCAGGGACTCTGCTACAGATCCATTGCCTTCATAGGCATATGTTGCCAATGAATCATAAGGGGGTGCCGTGGGATCCACATCATTTTCCTGCAGCCTTTGATTAATGAAATCTCTTATGTCTGTGTTATCTTCCACTGGTGGTCTCTGACGAGGTAAACAGAGAGTGTCTGGTTTTATATCCCGGCGTATTTTGTTATCTTCAATCACTTTTGGATTTCTCAGGGCACCAATGTCGAAAGCCTGAGTGTCCTCTTCCCCACCTCCTTCATCATCATAATGGATAACATTGTCTCTGATGTCTTCTTTAGAGGTCATTAGGGTGTCTTTTTTCTTCTGCCTTCGCAGGGCGACATACAAAACAACAATGGCTGCAACGAGACAAGAATTGCATTTTGAAACTGACAAGAAAGTTCAACTCCTGGCTGAAATGTCAATACAATCCTTCAGGTGAAAGCTAACGAAATCCAGTTTCTTTAAAAGACTCACTATTATTATTTACAAAGTAAAGTCTCTGTAACTAGCCAATCAAATATTTATTTTCTTATTCTTATATTTAGTCCTCATTTTCTCTGAGTACCTTGCATTGATGCCCCTAACTTGCAGATACCTAGTATGAGAGCACTCATCAGAAGCATTTACTGTTCAGTTTATAATTTTAGTAAAGTTTTTGTGATGAATTTTAAAAATGAAATAGGTACTTGATTGTTAATTTGGCTATAGAGCTACAATAATAAGTACTTTAGTTTAGACTACTCAGATAATTTTAACCCAGGGACACAATAATATTTCTAAGAGAACCATAGTTTTCCAATAGATAGGGCAATATTAAATATGCCCACAGTTTGGAAGGGAGTAATCTGAGCTAACTGTGTAGAGGGGTGGGGGAAAGGGGGAGTGCTGAGAGGGAATGAAGGTCATCTGAGTTCCCAGGTCTATTTATGAAATAAAAAGATGTTGAGGTCAATTAATCAAAGATGTGCTGGTAAATTTTTAACCCACTCTCTAGAACGCACACACATGATACACTTTTAACATTATTCTTCATTATTAATATTTTGTTATCATTTTCTTAAATTTAGATAATAAGAAAAACAATAATTCAAGCTCTAATTTGTAGGATTTGCTGATTTGACTTGTAAAGGCTTATACTGAAAATTTAACAATCGGTTCTCCTAATTCAGTTCTAGCTGGTTCCAACACACCCTAGGAAAGTACACAGTGAGATATAAAGGTATACCCCTTTCATCAGACTATGAGTGACTTATTTGCATAAGGAAGAGTCAGGCTAAATATTGAAGGAAGCAAGGGACTTGCTCTTTGACATAGAGACTAAATTTCAAAATCTTTAAAAATGGACAGTCAAGTAGAAAATCACCAATGGAAGATGTACTTGGCTCCTGAGTTTGTTCTTCTTTTCCTTTGCAACATTTAAAGAGAATAAAAAGGGAGAAGGGAAGAAAAGAAGGAAATTCCTAGCTGAGACGCCTACTGCCATTAGGGTATGGGTCCTGGTTCTTTAGAAAAGGTGACAGTAGTAATTCAGGCCAGGATTTAGGCTAAAGATGTTAAGTGATTCAAGTATCAGTGTCATGTGTCCTGCCAAAGGACAAGCTAAAGGGTGAAATTTAGCAGACTGATTGCACAAATAGAGACATTAGACCATGAAAGGAACAGGTTTGGGAAGACTATATAAAGCAGAAAATGGACTAATGTTGGAGTTTCAGGATTTGGGTTCAAATGTTGCTACTAATACTAATGTGATCTTTGTCAGGTCACTTAGACCTCGAGGTTTCTCCTAGCTCTATGATACAAATTGATAAGACTATGACATTAATAGGACAGGAGTTCCAAATGGTAACTGAGGCACTTACATGATAGTGAATCCAAAGTTTATGGAGGAGATGATGTGTACATTTCAGCAAATGCCTTGGCTTCAAGTCAATTGTTTTCTCTGGCTGACTATCAAAGGCAAATGTAATGGTGGGGGCTTGTATTAGGAATACAGTTTCCCAGAATACTTAGTACCTTCGGTAGTCATCCTTTTGGGCTACCTTCCCATCCTGTATTCATAGATTAGATTCTTCTGAGAAAGTAAAACCATAGATTCAAACTGATTTAAGCATCTTCACTCCAATGTTTTGTTTTGTTCTCAACCATCTCCAGTTTGGGGCTCAGCTGAAACACTGGCCTAAGGTTCAACTATTCATTTTCAGACAGATTCAACACAAACCCAGGCACCATCAGGAATCTAGAGCCTGCCATCTCCAAAGCAGAATCCCTACTCTATGTGCTACATTTGCTATTTTAAACTAAGCAGCTGGTTCCCACTCCCCTTTACTCTGCCATATTCTTCTGCTTCAAAACACCATTGCTAGAGAGGTAGCAAGAAGGAAAGAACTCGGCTCCCCTACTCCCCACTTACTATATTGTTTAACAGGCACAAGAAATGGTGAATTATAAGTAAATTCTTCTGTCCTAGCTGGCTGTCTTCTGGAGGATTTTCAGAGTTTAACACTTTAAGTCTCTCCAGGCCCAGAAAGCAAATCCATTGACTGTCAATATTGTCTGAGTGTGACCCTTTCAAATGCAAATAATCCACATAAAAGTCTACTACCCCTTAAAAGGTTTAATGTCACATGAAATTTCTGAAATTTCATCCATATACCAAGAAATCAATTTATAAATAGTCCCCTAACTAATCACACCCTGATCACCCCTGCCCCCCCCCCCCCCAGCTCAAGAACTACATCTACCTTGATATTGAAATGTTTGGTTCGAACTGTGTATTCTACCATATTGAGAGCAAGTTTCTATGGTTTGCCTCTGGGCTATTTGAAAATTTGGAGCAGAGCCCCACCTAGTGTTAAGAGTGGTAAAGGCAAAATAATGCTGTAAAACTGGGACTTCAGATAACACACTGTATTCCTCATTACCGGTAGTTAGTTAACATCCTTTCTAATCTTATAGCCCTATTTCTTGTTTAAAAAAAAAACTTCATTGAATAAGGAATATATGTGCTAGACAAGACTTTTCTATCAAATCAAAATATATGTGTATATATGTTTATATATGTACATAAGTGTACATGTGTGTTTATCATATATATATACATATATATGTATATGTATAGAGAGAGTTGGAAACATGGCCCCAAAATGAAGAGAACACAGACAAGTTTAGGAAGGGAAACAAAAAAAAAATTACAGGTCTTCTATGCAGTGTGAATTTATTTCTAAGCATGTTGGGGATTTGCTTGAGCAATGATGATGTCTGCACATTACCAGCAAAGTACAAAACAATCATGCAGTTTTACTGAAGTTAGATTAAAAGGGACAGATCAGATTTACATACATGTTATCAAAGTTAAAATGCCAATCATTTCTCATGACAAGGTACAGAGATCCCTCACCTACTTCCTTGTAGGAAGGAAAACAATTTATTTTAAAAGACTTTCTTTAAATTGAAATGGTAAGAGCGATTACAGGTTAAATTTGGAGAGGGACTGAATATTGTTTTCATTGTAGCATCCCAATTGCTTCTACCGAAGAATTTTGTATATTGTTAGAATCCAGGTTGCAGTCCTCTTAAGGGAGACTTTCAGAATCAGGTAGTGAATTAACAAGTGCAAAGAAGTCCAATGAACATCTTAGCAGCAATTAGGAAAAAAGTTTCAGAAAACAACTACCATTCAAAGTCTAGAAGCCACACTAGAAAGTATATATTCTAATCTCTTTCATCTTCTGAGTCTTTTGTGTTGCTTTGCTCCAGAGTTTAGGGCAGAGCCTGAATCTCAGTAGGCTCTTTATTAATACTTGATGACTTGGTTGGATTTTTTTGTGGTAGAGAAAGATGGGAAATGCATAAGCAATTACTGCTGGCTTACATTCATAATGATCAAATGATGGAGAAAGAGCTTAATTCTAGTTGTTACTTTCTGCTTACATTCAATGTGAATTAAAATATAACAAGTTTTCTGGAAGAAGAATATAGTCAGGGTATTTCTTAATTTTCCCAGCATTGAGTGCTAAGACCTACAGAATATTGGATAGATCTCCAATGGAAGATTTATGAACAGTCATAGACATAAATTTCCCTGGCTGTAGTGTCATAGAGGGACTGCAATATGTATCAGTGGAGAAAGTATACACACTGATAAGATCATGAATCTATCCAAAACACTATCATTAGAACATGGACTCAGAATACATTGTGTGTGTGTGTGAGAGAGAGACTATACGTTATAAGTACTTTCATTGTGATAGGAACAACAAATCTGTACCACTCCAACCACTAAAGGGACCTATATATATATTTAGCATAGTAGATTAAAATGTGGAGGTAGAAGAAATTTTAGTGAGTATCTAGTCCCACCCTTTCATTTTAAGGCAGGGGAAGTGGAAAGGAACAAATATGTATTAAGTGCCCACTATGTGGCAGGCACTATGCTAAGTAAGCACTTTTACGAACATAATCTTATTTGATCCTCACTATAACCCTGTGAGGTAGGTGCTGTTTTCATCCCTATTTTACAGTTGAAAAAAATTCAGGCTAAATGTTTTACAGAGGCCCAGGGTAACAAGTGGTATTTTCCTGAGCCTGGATCTGAACTCAGGATTTCCTGACTCCAGGCCCCATGCTTGATCAGCTGTGACACCTACTATCATGCCCAAGTTATCACAGATAAGTAGCAGAGTTTGGGACTTGAATCCAGATATTCTGACTCTTGGCCCAGACTTCTTTGTACTACACCAATCTTGCTCTTTAAAAAAAATGATAGGTGCTCATTAGAAACTTTAATAATGGTAGTATTTACTGTTGAACATGTTTAAAACTTCATCTTCGTGCCTTTTTATGTCTCTGTGTCATGACAGAAGTAATAGATCTCACTAGTATTTAATACACACTAAGAAAACACCAACTCCAGATAGTTCTCTCTATAAAGCTAACATAAAGTTAAAGCAACTTGTAGGTTGAAGTGTCCAAGGTGGGTAAGGAAAGAGGCAGTGGGAGAGAGAGAAATGGAGTGACATGGGAACAGAGATGAAAACATTAGAAAAAGTGTGAAATTAACCTACCTAAGAGAATAACTATACAAAGTAAGATTGCAATCAAAGCACCAGTGCTGAGTCCTACAGGTAGAAAAATTGCCTCCACATTGCACGACAGGATGGTACCATCAGAATCACATCTACAAACTCGAATAGTCATTGTGTTTGTGCTGCTCTGGACTGGGTAACTGCTGTCCTCAATCACCACTGGGAGAAAATAAAACTCTTGCTGCCTGCGGCTGTATCCATTTCTTCTAGTTTCAATTCCAGCTGTGTTGTCTACAAAACATAACATGTGTGACACAATGGTTACTGTAGACATCCTTAATATAGCAAAGTTAGTACCTGTTAAACAAGAATGAGCTGTTCTTAAGCCAGTGGATTTATTTTTATTTTTATTTTTGTAGTTTCCTAAGAACCTTGTTCTGTCCTTACCAATGCTGTCAAATTCAAATCATATGTAATCTAAGTAATCTTGTAGGGGGAAAAAATATTTCTATTTTTATCTATTAATCCCTTTTGGCATGATATTTTACATTTCAGAGGAGAAAAGAAAATAGAAAGAAAATATTTTCTTTATTAAGTAAGAAATGAATTACAGCAAGATGTTTCTTTTTGACTTTTCTTGTCAAAATCTCAACAGGGGAATAACATTTTTTGTTGAGCATTTTTCGTCCCACAGAAAAGCAGGTTAAAAAAGTGTGAATCTCCATGAACGTATTCTTACTACAAAGTGATGACTAAAAATATAACAAGAATGGATTGAGCACTTAAGATTGATACTTGATGTGATACACAGCTCCCAAAATACCACTACCCCACCTTTTCCCAGTAGAGAGCAGGTGTCACTATTGTTTCTCATCTAAATAGATAATAAGCATTCTTGTGCCTCAGTAAAGTATGGGCATTCAGAAAGGAGAGGGATAAAGTCACTAGCTTCCTGCATGATCTAATGATTCTAAATATGGATATAAATAATAATCATCATTTAATATAAAATGCATAACTAAAGAAAAGTAGAGTAGAAAGGACCCTTAGAGACTTCCTTTCCAATCCCTTCATTTCCTCATTTCCCTGATGAACAAACTGAGGTCTTGACAAAGGAAATGACTTGCACAAGATAAGACATAAGATTAGTTTGGAGGAAGTGTGACTAGAACCCATTTCCTCCAATGCAGCACTTTTTCCATGAAAAAAAGTTATCTTTCTTTAAATTAGTTTCTATGTATGCAGAAATAGAAAGTTACCAAAAAACTATTTCTGTAATTTAATTCAGTAAAATGTTTTAATTTAATCATCTGGGAAATTCAGGCCAAGGCATTTATTTTCTGAACAATTGTCTCAATTTTCTGTATGTTGCTACATGTGTCAGAATAACTTTGGTGTTTACATGCTATTGTTTGACTGGTGGTTTTAATAACTCCAGTGTTATAATAAGAGGCCTGAGACTCTGTTACCACACTTATGTGTAACATTAACATTGACATAAGAAACACTGGGTCTTCAACAGATTTACACTTTGCAAAACCTTTCCATGCGATAAATGACAACATTGAGCAAAATTGCTTATGCCTTTTTCTTTGGACAAACTTTAGCCAAGCAACTGAGTGTACTAATTCTCTGTTGACAAATTTTTGTCAGCATTTTGTACATTCATCTATTTATCTACATATATCTATAATGTACATACAAACAACATGCATGTGTTCATATGTTTATTATGTATGAACATACATTTTACATACATATATGCAGATATAATGTGTTTTATTAATAAAGATTATAAATCACCTATTATGTGCAAGATACTATACTAAGGTCTGTAAGGGACAAGAATGAGCACCAGACATAGTCTTTACCCTGAAAAAGTTAATAGTAGGCTTTAGGAAATAATACGTGCATATACACAAAATGATAATTAACACCACAGATCAGAGTGGGGTCAGTGCTAATGGGTCTATGGATAATAACTCCTCAAGAAAGTAGCTCAAGTAGTAGAAGATCACTGTGACCTGGGGAATAATTATTATCACTGTAATTTCTCCAGTACTGATCTCTCTTCTTATTCCGCTACAAAGGTCAAGGCATGAGAAATAGTTTATTGTTACTTAGGCTAATTATAAGCAATATATCTCTTTAAAAGAAAATGCCTTTAGAGTTTGTTTAGAATACATGACAAACAAGTCATAGTAACTTAAAATGCAGATTATTTTAGCATTGTGTTAAGAGGGAACATTTTTGTACCTTACTTTTCCAAATAAAACTAATCTTTAATTATAAACTGAAGTTTTTAGAAGTTTCCCAAAAAAAAAACCTTCATCATTTAAAAACCACTATTAAAATCCTGTAACTGAGAATATAGAACCAAGATGGTGAAGTAGCAGGGAGCAGTACCAGGAGCTCCCCTTCAAAACTCCTCCACTCAGATTTAGAAAATGGGCTGATCAAATCCTCATGAGAAAATACAAGAAAATGTCACAGTGAGTCATTTTTCTAGCCTAAGTCAGTATAGGGAGTCAGCCACAGAGAGGTCTGTGGATGCTGGGGATAGAATCTGGTCAAGAAGAGCAGTAGGTGAAAAGTTCAGGAATCCAGTAAGAAACTGCAGACTAGGGCAATGGGGGTCCCATACAGGCAATGTAGGATACAAGAACAAGGACCACAAAGCAGGTTTGTCATTCATTGCTCAGTTACAGGTCACAGATCCAGTGTGGGCTGTGGAAGGGGACCTATGCCCAATGGTGGCATTCCAGTGCAGAGAGGAGCTACAGGCCCTAGGCTGAGATGAGCAAGTTCAGAAACAAATAGAAACAATGTGGCTAATCCCAGAAGCAGAGCAAAGTCTCGGTTCCAACTTCTAATTCGTTCTGAAGCTTGAGAGAAATAATATGGGTAGGAATCACAGACCAAAGGGACACTATCAGTCTTGTGACTCAGAACCAGTAGACTTTTTGAAGTGTTTGACAGTGATTGAATCAAATAGTAGTCTGGTGTGGTTTAGACCCAAACTAGATCAAGAACAGCCAGAGCTCAGACCAGGAGGAACAGACTTTGCTCTGGGTCAGACCAATTTGGGAGCTCTTAAAACTTTGTAAAATGTGTAAAAAAATAAAAAATAAGAACCATGGAAGAAATAATTGGAAAGATAATTAACAGCTTGGCAGAAGAGGTACAAAACTTTGTTCAAGCAACAAAGACTGAAAATTAGAATGGACCAAATAGAAGTCAATGACGACAAAAAGTCTTAAAAATAAAATCAAGACTTAAACATAGAAGAAGGTGTCTCATAACAAAAACTACTGATTTGGAAAACAGAACAAGAAAAAAATAAGAATCATTGTTTGAATTCCATCACCAAATGAAATCTAGACATTACATTTCAAAAAATCTTAAAACTTCAGATCTCATAGAACCAGTGGGGAAAATGGAAATTAAAAGATTACCTTCCAAAAGAAACCCCCGAATGAAAATTTCCAGTAACATCACAGTCAAAATTCAGAGCTTCAGGTTAAAGAAAACTCCATCAAATAATGCAGATGTAGTTTGAGAGAATTGGCTGGCATAGTAAGAGGTTAATGGACTTCTCCAGTATCGCACAGTCAGTATGTGTTATGGGCCTGGAGTCGAGGCCTTCCTGACTCCTGGTCTGGTTTTCTCTTCATTGTACCACTGCCTTTCATCATATGCATATATGAAGCAACTATGTCCAAAGCTTTAGTATTCTCTCACCTTCCAAAAAGGTCATTGAATCACTTGATTCATTGTAGGACTGTCCCCAACTCTTTCTCTAGAGTTGGGTAATAATTTGTTGACTGATTTGCATTAAGCTTTGGCCCCTTTTTTCCATACCAGCAAAAGTGAATTTTCACATTTTATAAACTTTTAACAGTTTTATGAAATGAACTAAAATCTGTTACTTTATGGAGCTATGTGAGAAAAGGTCACATTTAGGTGGTTAAACTTACTTCTGTAGTCACGGACTGTAAAATTGGGTTTGATGGCAGCCTCAGGTGATAATCTAAAGGAGAATTGTTGCCCAGCAGGTGAAAGATCTCGGTCCGCAGCACTGATGATCTGAATTACCTGAAACAAAGTTGAAATTAAAAATGAAGGCAGTCAGCCTTTTCAAAAGAACCTTTCTCTCAAATTTTTAATGAGCTTATTTAATGAAACCTTGCAAACCAGTTTGTTACATGCAATTTTCATAGCCAAAACCTAAAGAGTTATATATAGTAAATAGCTGACACATTGACAGAATAGAAAGTAATTCCCATGAGACTTGGGCTCATTTTAGTTAAGTTCAGTTTAGTACAACTAATAAACATTTATTAAGGACCCACTATAAGGCACTATGATAATCACTAGAGACAAAAAGACACAAAAACAAAATAGTCTTGGTCCTTACAGAACTTGCCAACATAAAACTAAAGCTTTTAAATTTCATTAAAAATAATGATAGTTTTAAAAGTACATTTAATATTCTACTTTAAGTTAAATAAATGTTTTCACCTATTTCAAATTGAAACAAAAGTCTACTAAGGAGAAAATTCAAGTTTTTCTGTTTTCAATTTTATTAGTTATCTGTTACTAGCTCTGTCATTATTAATCTTATGACTATACATCAGTCCTCACTAATTCTCTGGTTTAGAAACAACAAGTTATATTAAAAAAGAAGAACTAGAGCTAGAATAATATTTCAATGAGCTATCCATAGGTGTGGTAGATGAAAAAAAGCAAAATGACAAATGCTGGTGAAGGTGTAGGGAAAAAAAGGCACATTGATGCCCTATTGGTGATCCTGTGGATGTATACAACCATTCTCAAAGGAAATTTGAAATTATACACAAACATTTACTTAATTCTGCATGCCTTTTGACCCAGCTATCTAATGCTTATAGGCAAAAGAGAGCAAAGAAGGAGGAAAAGGTTCTTTATGAACAAAAATATTTATAATAGCTTTTTGTGATGGCAAGGAAAAAAAGTAAACTAAAAAAAATTTCCAAACATTGAGGAGGTTGAATAAATCTTAGTATATTGATATGATGGAGTACTACAGTGCCATGAGAAAAGAATAAATAGATGATTTCAAAAAAAGACATTTAAAGACTTAGAACTAATGCTGAAGTTGATACATGGAGTATGGTATGATATGTGAAGTAGAAGAATGAAATGAACAGAAATAGAAAAAAATATATACCATAATGTCAATATTATAAAAATAAATAATGTTGAGTACTTTTGTAACTGATAAAGAATAAGCAGAATCAGGAGGAAAAATATACACAACAAAAATATTATAAAAACTTCAGTCAATACAATGATCATTCATGATTCCAGAGGACTGAGAATGACATATGCCATCCATTAAAGAGAGGTGATGGAATGAGACGTCTACATTTTGTATACAGACAATGGAAATATTTCTTTTTTGCTCAATTATACTTATATATTGTAAGAAATTCCTCTCTCCCCGCCCCAACTTGGTTGTCATGGGACAGAGGAGATAGGAGGAAGATAAAATAGATTTGTTATTTTTTTTAAAGATTGGTTGGAATGTGCTATATATGTGAAATATTACAGGAGCTTTCTAATGAGGTCACTATATTATTAGTTTTTCTTAATTGCTTTACATATTTTTCTCCCAATTTATTAAATTATTTATTTTTAGTTTTCAACATTCACTTCCATAAGTTTTAAATTTTCTACCCCTTCCTCCCCAAGACAGCATGTAATAGGATATGACTCTACATATATATTCCTATTAAACACATTTTCACATTAGTCATGTTGCATAGAAGAATTATGACGTATGGGAGAAGCCAGGAGAAAGAAAAAAACAAAACAAAGCAAAACAAAGAGAAAATAGTCTGTTTAGCTCTGCACTAAGACTCCACACTTCTTCCTCAGGATGTTGATGGAATTTTCCATCATGAGTCCTTTGGAAACATTTTAGGTCCTTGTATTGCTGAGAAGAGCCAAGTCTATCAAAATCAGTCCTCGCACACTGAACTGCTTTACTTTGTTATGAGACCTCTCACAAAGAAAGAGTAATCTGTGTTTGTCAAGAAAAAAAATAGGCATCAGTAAAGATTACAGTGGAAATATGAAAAAAAATTTTAATGAGATGTTAATGCCTATTTTCCCTCATATAAAAATTTTTCAGAATGGTAAGTATTTTTAAGGTATGTAAAGAGCTGAGCAAAGAAGTCTCATTTAGTGATGCTCGGTGAGGAAGGAGCTCCCCATACTTAGGAATGTCCCTGGTGACAAGACCAGAAACAAAACCTCATTGGATCAATAGTTTCCAAATCAAACTCAAGGGTCACCTCCAACTGTGTGTGGAAGGAATTGTTACTCTACATATAAAATGTGTTGCTATGGGAAAGAAGATGACCCTGAAAGAGTGACTGGGAGAGAGCTTCTAGAGTTCCAGACATTTCTCCATCACATCCAGACATAAAAGCTCTGAAGGGACCAATGAGAAAGGGATTAAGAAAGTTTGTCAGTTTTCTATGCCTAGGAAATGAACACTGGAATGTGTGAAGAATGAATTGAGCTTATCTATTAATAGTGTCTCCTGCTACCAGTGCCTTACTGTCAGATCACTAGAGAAGCAGGGAGCACACTAAGTGCTATCTTAGTCCAAAACTGGTTCCACTTAGTGTCCCAAAAGGCTCCTTAGTGACCTGAAAATGGATATACTTTCCTAAAGTCCAATAAGGGACTGATTTTTACTGTCTATGTTATTGAAAACTCTCAAGTTAGAGTAATCTTACTATTGTTATTTTGTTTTGCTTAGAGGCCAGGTTAGATTGGGAAGGGTGACAGGTTTTGAGACAAAATTGTATGACTGCATTCACATTTTTTTTCTATTTGAAAGCATTTAATTGTTTTGTCACAATTAGATACAGCTTTGCTCATTGGAAAAAATCTAAATGATTCAGTTATCCACAGTGTAACATAAAATGGTTACTATCTACAAGAAATACAATAAATATTTGTTCACCAAGCTTGAAAAGTTGCAGATTTGGGGAACTAGAATTTTCCCAAAGATGCTTATCAAGTCATAATTTTCATTAAGGAAAAATGTGACTCTTTAAATTGACATTATTCTTGTAAACGGATATTTTGCTTATGTTTAATAAGGTAACTGTAATACCCCGATGACTATAGTATAAAAATGCTAACATAACTAATTTGTTAATTCCAAAATAGAATTAGTTTAAACAAAAACTTCTAGGAATAGACTAATAGGCATAAACTCAAACTCTTTCAATATTTTCATATCAACATTCTAAACCACAACAGGAAAGTAATACAAAACACAGTAATTACTTTGCAATAAAATATAGTTTAAACACTTGTGAAAACAGAGCATCCTTCCCAATAGATCACAATGAAGCATTTCTACTATACCACTTAAAACATGATATAGCACAAACCCTTTCTGGTCCCCTAGCAGAGGCAGATAATATACTTTGAGAAATCCTGGTGGGATGTGCTCTTTCTCTCTTGCCTCATTGACAGTTATGTTCTCGTTGAAACGATGTACATAAGATCATGTCCATGTATCGCCAGAAAGCTCATGCTGTGAGCATCATAAGGTAATATACGTGGCATATTTTGTCACCCTTAAAGCACCATACATATCACATATGATGATGATTATGGTGAGGAAGATGAAAATGATATTACCATGTTTCCTCACCAACAATTTCCCTTCCTTATGCAGTGCTACACATGGATCCCTTTGCACACTTGCTTTGGGAGAATAGCCTATGAAACCATTTTTAACTGATTCAAAGAATCAGATATCAATATTGACAGAATACCTGTCCTGGTTTAGCATTTTCACACACTGCTGTCTCATATGGTACAGAAATTTCTGGAGGAAATTCATTGACATCCAAGACATTGATGAGAACGTTGACTTTGCTGGTTAGTGATGGGTTGCCTATTAGAAACAAAGAAAGGGGAAAATAAAAGATGACAAGAGTTGGTGAGGCATTATTTGTACTGCAAATGTTACTCACATTAGAGTTTGTGTAAATGTCATATATTCTTCTGGAATTTTGAAAATCACAGAAGAGAGAACAATGAAGTGTCATTAAAATAAAATATCTGCCAACGTACAAGAAGACAGTTTCACTGAATTAGATATTTTAAAATATGTCATTCAGAGGCAGTATAATGAAAGGACATTGAAATGGGATTTTTAATACCTGAGTTTACCAATCTTGACAATGCCACTAACTGGCATTGTGACATTGGCCAAGATAATTAACCTTTCTTGGCCTCAGTTTATTTATCTATAAAATGAGGGATTTAGTTTAGGGCCTGGTATCATACATACAGGGCTGGAAGGAACGTTAGAGGTCATCTGAGTTAACTAAGTTTATAGATGAAGAAACTGAGGCCCAGAGACTTTGACTGCCTTATCTATACATCCAGACCCAGTTTCTTTCCTCAACTTCAATCACATATTGTCATTGCCTACCGTTCATTTCAAACTGTATGATCAGGAGACATCTCAAATGTTCAAAGCAAAATTCATTATCTTTCCAGACAAATCCATCTATTTCCCAAACTTCCCTATTTCTATCAAAGGCACTACCATTCTTTCAACCCTTCAGGTTTGTAACTTTCAAGTTATATTAGATTCCCAAATTTTCCTCACCCGTGCATCCAGTAAGCTGCCACACATTGCTCTTTCTTTTCGACACATTTATTGCATCTGCTCCCTTCTTCTGCACTCACATAGTTGCCAACTTAGGTCACGACTTCATTATTTTGTGCCCATGTTATTGCAATAGCCTCCTTCCTAATTGCCTCCCTGGCTCAAATCTCTCTCCATTTCACTCCACTTCACACTGCTGCTAAAGTGATTCTTCTTAAACACAAATCTGACTATATCAGTCCCCTATTTAATAAATTCCAGTAACTTCTGACTGCCTTTAGAATCAAACATATACCACTCTGCTAAGCTTTGGAAGACTTTCACAAACTTGGTCCAACATAACTTTCTAGCCTCTTTAACTACCCTCCCACAGAGCCTAGCACAGAGCCTGGGACACATATAGTAATCACTTGATTAATGCTTATTAATTGCCCGGGTTTACACAGCTAGTAAGTGTCTAAGTAAAGATTTTAACCTAGGCCTGCAGTTGTAGGGTTCTATCTACTATATCATGCTACCTCTTTCAGGTAGATCTCTATGGGCCTCTAAAATTCTAGGAAAGTGTTTTTTCCCCTAATGATTCTTCTGCATCGTGCATTTTCAGAAATTTTGAAACTGAAATATCCCCATATATTTAACATATTTTAATTACTCCCAAATTACCCTGGACTCCAAAATAAAGACATTTCACACCTATCTTTATATTTATTTTAAGTAGTCTGAACTGTGTATGTACATTCTACATTAAAAAAAAGACTATTGGACATAAAGCCTAGGGGAAAAATTGCCGCTTAGGCAATGGCTTAAGAAACTGTCGGGGGTTTTACACAAGTGAACTTCTGTTATCTTCCAGCGTAATTAGCACCAAGTAACCTTCTGCCCACTGTCCACAAATGCTGGAAGGCATTTTCTGGGTGACCTGTGGGGCAAACTGCACTTTTTATATTTTGGTGTTGTGGGAAGGGAATAGCTCCATTATTTGTTTGTTATACATAGAAACCTACCTAGTGGTTTAGCATCAAGAAAATTGGCCCAAGTCAATTTTGTTAAGGTCATTTAACCTTGCTTCTGGCACCAGTACCTTGATTTTATCAGTGCTAGAGATGGATAAAGATCAGAGATTTGGGCATTCAGTGTCTCCTAACAAAGCTGAAAAAAACACTATTTCTTGTTGAGCTCTCATTAGCAGGTCAGTCAGAGCCCTCCAAAGAAATACATTCTGTTCCTACAGATTACAAAGGAAAGAACAATAACAATAATTATTTGGTTCAATGTAAAGACAACTGATAACAAAATACAAAAATATGTGTGCAAACATTATGTGTGTATATATGTATGTGTGTTTGTTTGTATGTATGCTTATAGGTATTTCTCTTTGGCACAGATAAGTCAGTCTGCTTGCTTCCTTATGCATCTTTAGCTGGAAATTTTTAAACTTACTCTTCATTTTGTACGTGTAAAAGTCACAGATTAATCAGAGCATAAGTTTGTGTTCTCTTGGAGAAAAAATCTTTTTGAGAAGTTGGTGTGAAGGTAGTCAATAATACTTAATAAACCATTTTTAAGTTAGGTAAGTGCTAAGCCTTATCTCAGGAAGCTTTTTGAAAATCTATCTATCCATTTATCTATGGATGTCAGCTCCTGATGGAAAACTTTGCAGTTGTGATTCCTCTCCTTCCTCTCCATAATGCAATTATTTTAATATATATGTAATATAATACATATGTATATGCATTTTTGTATATATGTATGTATGTGTATATATGTATACACACATGCTTTGTGTGTGTGCCTATCCATCCATTCATCCCTCTATCTTATATATATATATGTATATATATAAACTTGTGTGTATGTGTGTGTGTATATATGTATATGTATATATCTTGACTTTGACTGCCTGTGTTACATAGAAAAAGTCGGTTAACCTCTGTTTCCTATACAAAATGATAAGGGTGAATTAGAAAATCTTTATAATCTATAATTACAATCCATACAATCTCTTGTAGCTCTGTTAATACCTTATGAAAGAGACTGTGTTTGTGCACGTGTATGTGTGTGTGTATGTGTAAAATGAAGTACAGTTAGGAAAAAAAGAACAGAATTGGGTTCTAAAAGAACAGAATCTAGCTTCTGCTCTAGTTCTCACCCCTTTAATATACTGTGATACCAGGGCCAAGTTCACTGCCTGAGACATTCCCATTCAAGAAAATCAAACCCATACTTACAAGAATTTATGAAGTTTCAACCATGTGTGCACAAAGCATGTGTGAGATTCTGGAAATGCAAAAAATAAAATAAAAGTATCTATCTTCAAAGATCATATATTCTTTTGTGGAATAGGATACAACTTTAAAATCATGACTACATACAAGATAATCTGAAAATTTAAAAAAAAAGAGAATACTAACAACTCAGGTAATCAAGAAAGGCTTCCCAAAAGAAATAACCCACATAATACAGATTTTCTACAGAATCAGCATCATAGGCCTATCATTATACCTGGTACATAGTAATCACTACATGTTAGTTATTACTATTGTTATTATTAATTTCCTCATTTTATTATGCTCTTAGAAAATTTGCTATCTCTACAAAAGCCTGTGGGTAGATTACTTATTGCAGAAATTAAGGAACTTTGGAGAAATATATTTCTATAGGAAAGTGTGCTGTCCCTACATAGAAGAATAAAAAGTGCCTGTTCAACCTTAACTACTTACTCCTGGAATCTTTCATTTGGAACTTGGTTGTTGTCTCCCTGTAACCATACCTGCATTAATTAATATAATCTGTACTTTCCTCTCTCCTAGCATTATAAACTCCTTGCCCCCATTCATATTTCAGATCTGCACTACTCCAATTTGTCCTTGGACTGCTCAATCTAGCTGTAAATCTCTACAATCATCAGTCATATTCCATTTCATTTAGTTGGGGAATAAGATTATGAGATCTGCTTGCATAACATTGTGTGTTCTCTCCTTGTGTATACAAGTGACAAAATATGTCTTGGCTAATCCATAAAAATGCAGAGCATTTAAAATAATCCTAATGGATTATCCTAATGAACAAACACATTCAAGGTATGGGGAACCTGCACATAGGCAGAGAGATGACATGGAGATTATTGAATCTGGGCAATGGCAAGTAGGCTAGCGTAATTAAAAAACAGCATGAAGAGTCACCTGAAATAAGCTCGGAGATATATGCTAGATTCTGGAGTAGCAAGATTCTAAAGGGCTGTAGAGGCCAAGGTGAGGGGTTTGTTTTCTGTTTCATAGAGTACAGGGAAGCACTGAAGGTGGTGAACAGTGATCAAATGTGTGTTTCAGAAAGATAATCTTGGCACCTGCATAGGAAATCAGTTATTAAGAGAGAGATGAGAAGCCAGGAGTCCACTGAGAGTCCTTTCATAAGGACCTGAATTATGTCATCAGAGAAAGAGGAAGAGGTGTAAGAGTTGTGCTAATATGAGTGGTCAAGTGACTGGACATAGTAGGGATGGGGTGAAGAGGGGGGAGGGAGAAGAAAGAAGGAATCCAAGGTTACAAACCTCGATGATACTCTCAATGAAATGGAGATATTTGGAGGAGGTATGACTCTAGAGGGAAAGATAATGAGTCCTGTTTAGCAAATGTTGAGTTTGGAATGCCAACAAGATATCGAGGGAGATTCTAGAAGGTAGTTGGAGTAGTGGTACTGAAGTTTAGCAGTCAGATTAGGAGAATATATAGATCCAGGAATCCCATGCATGATTACCCACAGATAAATTGCACAATCACCAAAAGAGGTCATCAGAGAGGGAAAATAAGTCCCAGGAGAGAGTTTTGAAGATATTCATAGACAGCTAGGATATGCATGGGGGTCAAGCAAATGAGGTGAACCAGGAGATAGCAGCATCCTGAATACCCAGGGAAGAAATAATACTCAGAAGGAAAAGGTGGTCAATAGTGTTAAAATGCTACAGAGAGATCAAGAAATATGATGAATAAGTTCATTTTGCATTTTTTTCAATTAGCCTCTTCAAATTTGAATTTTTACATGTAACAAGGGGATAACAGTTATCTGCTATGCCTTAAAGAGTTCCTATGAATTTCAAGTTAGATAATGTTTCTACTATAAAGACATAACTTTAAATTTCAATAATACATGTTTTCATAAGGGTGGATACTTCTGCCACTAATTCAAAACATAATTTCTTGATATCTTAGTAAAAGACCTCTGACTGGAAAAAAATGTCGTCAATTAGTAGCCAGTGAGAAACACCTACAGAACTACTAAACAGGTCTTTGTGTGATAGACAGTTCATTGCTGAATCCATACTTAGAAACTATATAGCTTGGCAGGAATTGTCAGAGCTGGGTCTAGCCTTTGAGTTTTTAGTGTCTGTTCTATGCCACAGAGTAACATCAGGGAAGGACTGTAATACAGGGATATATAAGTATAAGTTATTATCAGTATTATTATCTTACTACCATGCTTGTAAATATTTGGTGCTTAATTTTTTTAACTGCTTTACTTATTGTTGGACAACAATTAGAATAGAAAACACAAATTTGAGGCCTATAGCTTGAATTTCAACTTTGAATGTAGAGAAATGTCTTCATCATTATTAAATTTCAGACTGAAGGAGAATAATATAAGTAGAGAGTATAAATAATTTATTCAACTCTTGCACTTTAAATCAGATCTTTTTAGATTACAAGTTAAGTAGAACAAGGTCTAAAAATAGCACACTCCTCGTTGTAGCTTCATGATGTTACTTGAATGAGCAGTCTTTAAAAAAATTATTTAAATTATTCATTGATCTCTAAGTTCAGGTACATATTATGTGTTTTTACATATTTCAGTTGCATGGCTTTTGTCTTAATAGGGAGAAAGTTAAGGCAGTCTATGAAGAAAAAGTCTTTAATAACCATTGGACACAATTTTTGGCTGGATGAGAAGGTTGTGATAACCATCATTATTGATTTTAAATAGAGGCAACTTATGGGAGCCATGGGGGAACTGTTAAAAGATATCTAAATTGGGGACAAAGGAGGCAGTGGCAGAGCAGACAGAGCTAATGCTAAGAAAATCTCCGTGGTCCTCTGGTCATTCACCTTTGTTCCACTTCAAAGGTACTTTCAGAGCTGACAAAAACCAAGCTCACTACTAGCATTTGTTCATTATTATATTAAATTGATTTTAAATTAGTACAATTATGCATGAAGAATGTTATATAGATGAGGAGGAAATTCTGTAATTTTACTGTACAACTGAGGAAATGGGTTGCCAGGCTGCCAGGAAGCAAGAATTTGCCTTTTGTCATTATTAACCATAATTCTAATATGACTCAATATTTATTATTTCCCACAATTTAATTTGTCAGTATCTTTCTGGAATATGGAAATTAACTAATAATACTTCAAGATTGTATATTCTACCAAAGGAAAAGAAAGTAAAACTCTTTGTAAAGCATTTGTATGATATGACAGTATCAGCATGGTCAAAACAAGGCAATTCTTTCTCATAGATCAAATTATAGGGGGATATATATCACTGGACCTGAAAATTTATATATGATTTATAGTCCAATGTCTAATTCATGTTGACTCTTTTCCTGATGTTAGTGTAGGGGTGAGGGTAGGGAGGTGGGTCATCAACAGAAGTGACTTCAGTTTAAAAGGTTAATACATATTGCTGTGGGAACAGACAAATGAGAGTTAATGTTGGCTCCCATTAATATACATGATTTTATTATATTTTACTCACATAATTAAACATATATTCTAACTATACATGGAAACTGAGGGTTTGAAACAGGAGTTAATGAGATGGAGGGTAAGAGTTTTTCCCTATGGAACAGAATCTCATTGGATCAATTCATATTAAACAGTACGACTAATTGGAAAAGCATTTCTATCTACAAAGAAGTGAAGCTATGCAAGAGACAGTCAACACTCTAAGAGTCAGAGAACCTGGTAGTTAACAAAAGATGTCTCTGGTGTTAGGTAGTATGCATGGCAGACTCAAAGAGCTAGTATCAATGCTCCCTCAAGGCTACAAATAAAAAAAAATCACAATGCAAAATACAATATTATCAGTTCATGGGAAGATTTCACAGCAGAATGAGTGAGGAATTGTTTGCATCTGAGGTAATTAAGGAAGGCTCAGGGAGAAAGTTCTGGATCTTGAATTAATATGCAGATATTCAATAGGAGAAAATGTATCAGGAGTATATGCCAAGCATAGATAATGACATTAAATGCCTCATGAAAATCTATGCTTCAAATGAATTTTGAAATGGTAAATGAAGAGAGACATGAGAAGAGCATCAATGCCAGGGTCTAAGCACCCTCACACTTAGGAAGCAACAGAAATAAGATAAATGAGCAAAGAAAACCAAAATGGAATGTTTAGACAGCTAAGAGAAGAACTTGGAGAAAAATGTTAACTGAAGGAGAACATCTCAAAAAAATGGTATTTGTGTACAGCAGTAATTTTGCAGTAATTTCAAGGGAAATGAGAATTGAAGGAAATGGACAAAGAAAGAGAAGTTTAGAAATGAAGGAAAGGAGATATAGGACTGATTGAAGAAGTTTTAGAGTAAAAGATTCATTTAGAGTAGGCAATAGGCAGCAGTCACCTATATAGATAAATGTACTTGAAGTCAGGAAGATTGAAATACTGGATTGAAATGCCATCTTAAAAACTTACTATGTGGGGGCAAGGCCAGGTAGCACAGTGAGTAAGAACACTGGCCCCAGTGTCGGGATGACCTGGGGATCGAATCCGGGCTCAGACATTTAGCACCCACCCAGAAACACCTGGCCATGTAACCTTGAGCAAGTTATTTAACCCCAATTGCTTAGAGGTGGCCAGGGGGCTCAGTGAGTAAGAGCACAGGCCCCAATGTTGGGATGACGTGGGGATCGAATCCGGGCTCAGATACACCCAGAAATAACTGGCAGTGTAACCTTGAGCAAGTTACTTGACCCCAATTGCTTTAAAAAAAACCTACTATGTGGCACAGATTACTTAACCTCTCTGGGTCTCCTTATTTGTAAATAAGTTTTCTTATTTGTAAAATAAGAGAGTTAAAATCATTAAATTCTAAGGTCTTTTCCATGACTAAATCTATTATTCCATGAGATACAACTTTGTTTGGGATGGAGGGAAGAAACAACAGTTTTAGAGAAGGACACTATAATAGTATTTTATTTTTAAAATAATAACCCCTGTCTCTTATTTTTAACCACTAGTTCTTTCCTTACTTTCTAAAATTTGATCCAATCTCCCATTCTTAAAGACAAATAAATATAAACAATAACAAAAGCAAAACTGCTTGATCTCACTATATATCTATTGTATTGTATTGTTTTCCCACTTCTTCACTGGGTAGGAATCAGATGAAAGGGGTAACTCAGAGTTGGTCATTTATAGATCAAGCAACTCAAAAGGGCAAGAGATCTGGGATTACTGCACACCTTATTGATAAAACTGATTATACTTTCAAGATTGAATGGAGCCACAGTGATAGGCTAGCAGAACAGAAGGGATTATGGCACAAGTAAACACTATAAATTTGAAGAATGACTTTGTAAGCAAAAGAATGGAACAGGTGGGAAAAAAAATAAATGTGCTCATGAACAGAGAAGGTGCAGTGTAAATCTCATCCTGTGTGTAACTCACATTATTTTCCATTAAAATACCAAAGCATATATGGACAGAACTTGATAAACTTTATATTTGGAAGAAAATGTGAATTAGTATTACAATTTAGGCTTGACCTTTGTATTTCAGTACCTATGCTTTCACCCTCATATGGGATCATCTCTGAATCCACATTCAGTTTTTTGTTTTGTTTTGTTTTGATTTTATTTTTAGTTTACAACATTCATTTACACAAGATTTTGAGTTACAAATTTTCTCCCCATCTTTCCCCTACCCACCACCCGCAGAAAAGCAATCCCACTGAATACCCCCTTCCCGAATCTGCTCTCTCCTATATCCTTCCCCATTCCCTCTCCAATTGTCTGGTAGGGCAAGATGGATCTCCATACACCAGTGCCTGTATATCTTATTTCCCAGTTGCATGTAAATAATTAATAATAATAATTTGTTAAACATTTGATTTTAAAACTTTGAATTCTTGATTCTTTCCCTTCTTCCTTCATCACCCACCCTTACTGGGAAGATAAGAAATTCAATATAGGTTGTACATGTATAGTTGTGCAAAACATTTCCATAGTGGATATATTGTGAAAGACTGATGATATTTCCCTCCATCTTATCCCACCCCAAATTTGTTCTATTTTCTACTTTCACCTTGTCCTCTTTCAAAAGTGTGTGCTTCTACCTACCTTCCCCCCAGTCTACCCTCCCTTCTATCATCCTCTCTCTTATCTGCTTCTCCCCTACTTTCCTGTAGGGTAAGATACCTAATTTAATGTGTATGTTATTTCCTCCTCAAGCCAAATTCAATAAGAGTAAGGCTGACCCATTCCCTTTTGCCTTCCTGTTCTTTCCCTCCATTGTAACAGTCTTCCCTTGCCTCTTTTATATGAGATAATTTACCATATTCTGTGTCTCCCTATCTTCTCTCATTATATTCCTCTCTCAACTCTTAATAATTTTATTTTTTAAATATCATCCATTCCTAATTAATTGATCCTATGCTCTCTGTCTATGTATACTTGTACATATATACACACACTCACATATGTATTCATATGGACATATATCCTCCTATATAGACAATATGTATGTATACATATCTGCATTTATATGTATGTATACATATCTTCATTTATATGCCCTTCAACTATCATCATACTGAGAAAAGTTTCATAAGTTACAATTATCATTTTTTCCATGTAGGAATGTAAATAGTTCAACTTTGATGAGATCCTTGTGATTTCTTTTCCCTGTTTACCTTCTCATGCTTCTCTTGCCTCTTGTATTTAAATGTCAAACTTTCTATTCAACTCTGGTTTTTTCATCAAGCATGCTTGAAAGACCTCTATTTCAGTGAATGACTATATTTTCACCTGAAACATGATTCTCAGTTTTGCTGGGTAGGTGATTCTTGGTTTTAATCCTAGCACCTTTTACCTCTGGAATATCATATTCAAATCCCTTTAATCCCTTAATGTAGAAGCTGTTAGATCTTGTGTTATCCTGATTGTGTTTCCACAATATTCAGATGATTTCTTCTTTGCTGCTTGTAATATTTTCTCCTTGATCTGGGAACTCTGGAACCTGACTATAATATTCCTAGGAGGTTTCTTTTGGGGATCTTCTTCAAGAGGCGATTGTTGAATCCTTTCAATTTCTATTTTGCCCTCTGGTTCTAAAACATCAGGGTAATTTTCCTTAAGAACTTCTTGAAGGATGATTTCCAGGCTCTTTTCTTGATTATGGCTTTCAGGTAATCCAATAATTTTTAAATTATCTCTCCTGGATCTATTTTCCAGGTTAGTTGTTTTTCCAATGAGATATTTCATATTACCTTCTGATTTTTCATTTGTTTGGATCTGTTTAATAGTATCTTGATTTCTCATAAAGTCATTAGTTTCCATTTGTTCCAATCTAATTCTGAAGGAATTATTCTCTTCAGTGAGCTTTTGAAATTCTTTTTCCATCTGGCAAATTTGGATTTTTAAGGCATTCTTCTCCTCATTGGTTTTTGGGCCTCTTTTGCCATTTGAGTTAGTCTATTTTTAAGGTGTTATTTTGTTCAGTCATGTTGTCGACTTCTTTTTATGATTTTCTTGCATTATTCTCATTTCTCTTCCCAATTTTTCCTCCACTTCTCTTACTCGATTTTCTAAATCCTTCTTGAGCTCCTCCATGGCCTGTACCCAATTCATATTTTTCTTGGAAGCTTTTGATACAGGAGTTCTGACTTTGTTGTCTTCCTCCCATTCTATAATTTGATCGTTTTTTGGCCCCAAAAAAGAAATCTAAGGTTTGATTGCTGTGCTTGCTTTGCTTCCTTTTCTTTCTCATGTTGCCACTCAATTACTTGACTTTTGAGCTATTTGCCACAGTATAACTCTGCTTCCAGAGAGGAGAGCTTTGTCCCAAATTGCTGGGGTTTTTGCAGCTGCTGGAGCTATTAGTTGGGTGCCCTCTCTACAGAGACCACAAGCTCTTGTTCGCTGGTCACACACCCCAGGATCACCACCTAAGACTGTGATCCAGATCCAAGCAAGGTAAAACAATAGCAATTACCCTCTGAATGTTTGCTTGGTCCCCCTACAATCTGCAAGCCAGGATCTCTGAAGCAGCCATGTGGAGGTGGCTACACAGCTGCAACACCTCTGCCACTTCTCATCCTGGGGCAGGGGCCAGACCACTCCTCCTTCCCCTCCCTCCCCCAAGTTCCAACAGAGTTTCACACTGACCTCTCACTTTGTCTTTGCCATTTATGGGCTGACAATTCTGGAAAGCACCACAGCTATTGGTGATCCACTCTCCCAAAGTCCACTCCAGCTGCTGTTGGTCAGGGCCACCTTGGGGCTAAAACTATGGGCTCACGCAGGGCTGGGCTCGGCTCCCAGCATGCTGCTATGGAACCTGACTGTCTGCCTGCGGGGCTTCCTTCATGGGGTGTAATGGAAATGCAAATTTAAAGATCTTCCCTGCCCCTAGGCTAAAGTGCACCTGGAGCCTGGGGTGGGAGACTTGTTTTTCAGTAGATACTTCTTGATTGGCCAGTGGGTCAATAAGATTGTTACATTCTCTGAGCTAGGAGAAGGCTATATAAGCCCTGATGTGTAGCTTTGTTTTGGGACTCACTTTGAGATGTGTTCTGTGATTTGATCTGAATTATGGGAAGCCGTTGTTGAGAGTCCCCCGGCTTTGAAAAACCCAGATGTGGAAACCAGATGTTGACTGGGTATGGATGTAATGGTTGGACAGTTTGGAAGCTGTCCACTTGATCTGTTTCTCTGTCTTGATAATTCTGTCTGTATATTCTCATAGAGAGTTCCATAGAACCTCAAAGTGTTCAAAGTTTTAAATCTAAACATTAAAGAAAAAAAGTAAACTCTTATATCTATCTTGTTTAAGATATTTCCATGCCACCATCTGAGGGGCAACACAATAGTTGATTAAGTTATTTAGAACACTAGTGGAAGAGGACAAAATCAAAGGGGTGATTAATTTGAGTTTCACTCTATGCCAAGACAATAAACTATATGCTTAACATTATGGAGGAGAAAGCTGTGAAGATGCATTTTTAACAATTTAAATGTAGTCTATTGGCTCAAATAAAACAGACGAGAAATAAATTTAATGTCCTGTTAAATGTGAAGCTATGAATTTTAATGACTTTTTCCCTAAAACTAACTTGAACATATGTTCAAATTCAGTGATGGCACTAAATCCACATTTCATTTAATCAGGTGATAATGTTTCTGAAATTACATAGAACATAATCTGCTTGCAAGCAAGTGCCATATCTTATACCTTTGGATACTCACAGGTACCAGACAGCATGTTAGGTACATAAAAAGGATATAATAAGAACTTTTTAGTTAACAAATCAGTTCTGACTAGCTATTTCACAAGTGAACATCATTAGTCATGTGGTGATCTACATGAGAAAATCAAATTTCATTGTATGGTCATCCCTGTATAGGCAATGGAAACAGCAAGCCCTAGTAACTCTATACATATCTCTGGTCCCATCTTCATATATAAAGAACAGAAAGTTTGGTTTGGGATTTCTTTGTTCCTTTGTTTTGGTTTCTTTGTCTTAAAGGTGTTCTCATCCAAAAATACTATGGGATCAGAAACACTCCTTTTGTGTGGAACCAATTTCTTTAAATATAGTCCTTTGAGGTTGAGAGGAACACCTTAATCAGTTTCCAAATAGGTACTGAAAAGTCCAGTGTGTTTAATCAGTACCAAATAATAATGATATGGAATACTATTTCATATCAATTCTTATCAATGAACTACATTCCCCATTATTCCAGCATAACAAAGACACTGAAAAATCTATTGATAGTCCCGGTAGGTGAGGGTTTTGTATTGACTTAAGGGGGAAAAAATCATAGAATTATAATGACAGGGCTGCAAAGTGTAATACAGTTTTCTCTTTTGGACTGACAAATTTTACAGATGAAGAAACTCAGGCACAGGGATCTTCAACGATAGCCCAAGGTCATACAGATTGTTAGTGAACAAGCTAAGACTTGAACATTAGTCTCCTGATTCCCCACTCAGTGCATTTTCAAATGTCAATTTAGAGCAAGGAGAAGAGTCAGAGCTGATGAAATGGCTGGATGTGATTAATTTTGGAAGAAAGCTTTAAAGTGAAATGTTCTCATAATGAAGGGCCAAGAAGTCATGCCATTCATTTATATGAATACCAGAGAATCTAAGAGAAGCATTACCTACAGGAGCGTAATAGAAGTAGGGTCCTACCTTCAAAATCAGAAGGAAGGATAAACCCAACTCTACTACAATTGTAACTTTTTCAGGATGAATAGGCAGAATGGCATTGGTAAGGGCTATAATACTGAATCTGGAATCAGAAAGACCTGGTTCAGATCCCACTTCAAGTAAGAGCTGTGCAACTAGATGAAAGTCATTTAACCTCTCTAAACCTCAGTTTCCTCATATTTAAAATGGGTGTAATAATACCCGGCATGCTTACTTCATGAGGTAGTTGCAAGAATCAAATGAGATTTTATATGTGTATATATATGAATATATATGAAGGATTTTGTAAATATTAAATCAAAATAGATAGATAATTATCAGTTATGAATAATTATTATGGTTAAAAGCTCTCTGCAAGTAATATGGAAGAAACATTTTTCCTATTCAAAATTTAATGTTTTACTTCCTGAATGATATACTTAAAAGCACATTATTTTAATGATATCATTTATTTGCTTTTACAAATAATTATTTATCCAACTGGTTAGTTTTAGGTGAAAGGCTCATTTTTGTGTTATCAGTCCCTTAAGCCATTCAGTTAGCTCTTAAGAACTTTATAAAAAGTGAAGCTTGCCTTTAATTTATTGCACTTGTATGTTTTCAAGGCTAATTAGATTGATTTGTAAAAATTCTAAACAGTTTTATTATGGCAATGTACTCATAAGAATTCAAAAGCATTAAACAAACAAAAAACCATTACAATCTAATTATGGTAATATATCCTACTAATGTCACATATAATAGTGATGATTATGGTGATGGTGCTCATAATGATGATGGTAGTGGCTATTTATGGTTATGATTTCCATCTGTTCTGGGATTTTACTTCTAATAACTAGAATGAGTATTTTAGAATCGAGCTAGAGCTATATGAAATGTTTGGGGTCATATAGTTCAAATGTTTAAATTTACAGATATGTAAAGTGAGGTCTGTAAAGGGTAAATTATTATTCAAAGATAGTAAATATAACAGGATAGTGTTTGAGTTGGCACTAGAACATATTTGAAACTCCCTGATTTCTAACCTCTTTCCTTATACAGTTCATTCTCAACACCAAAACACTTCCTAAACCAGGATGATAGGGAGAGGGGTACCACTCCTAATTGCTAATGTGATCATACATTCTCTGAAGGAATAAAGGTATGGGGAAGAAGACTATGGTAAGAGAAGTTTAGAAGAAATATAATAATTGGAAGCAATATTGTCCCTAGTTTCTTTCACTGGGGGCACAAGGCCCTGATACTGGCTTGTCGCACCAGAGGTGCAGGGACACATCACTGGCCTGTGTCAGATTTCATAGAGTCACTAATCTGTGCTAGGGTTTGGGGGCTCAAGGCCTTGTTTCTGGTTTGCCCAGATGCTGCCTGCACTGAATTGTGTTCTTCTTTTACTCAACTGAGATACACTTTTCCTGCAGACCTTTTAAGGTGTCTTGGACTAGAGAATTATTTCACCTCATCCTTTCGTTGGTCCTGCTGCTCCTGAATTCATTTTGAGACATTATTTTAATAGTTGTTTGGAAGTTAATTTGGGAGGGTTCAGGTGAGTTCCTGACTTACTCTGCTATTTTGTCTCCCAATATGCATACATGTGTGCGTGTATGTTATGTGCATACATGTGCATGCATGTGTGTGTAGAAAATGCTTTATATCCCTCTATCAGATTATAAAGTTGATAAAGGCAGGCACTATTCTTATATAAACTATCTACCTTCCTTAGTGTTAAGCCTCAGGATTAGAATACAATGAACATTTTACAAATGTTTATTAAGTCAAATCATTTCTCAAGTAATGTTTCATGGATTGTGATGGGGGGGATTCATTTACTAAGTGATGTCATCAGTTACAGATATAATTTTAAAATTTATTTCAAAATAATACAACATATATTTGGTGTGAACAACTTAAAGATGTGATAAGAGATAGGAGTTTTAATAATATATACATACTGCCAGCACAGAATTATCTATAAAATACTTTTACTTTTTGAAGCCACATTAATTCAAAGACTAGCTATTTTTCTTTTTTTGCCTGTTAATTACTGAAGAAAGAATAAATGAAGCTGTGATGAATTTGAAAGAACTGTTGCTTTACAAAGAGATAGGTTTACATATCTCAAATGCTTATTACTCTCAAATAAAAAAGTTTTTTAATGTTATAGCTCATCATTAATATTTAATTCTGTAACCACCAGTTAGATCTTTTATACAGTTATCTTTTCTTGAATATAATATTTGTATTCTTCTTACTTTTCTTGTGATAAAAAATTCCATTACATCTTTATAAGCATTGGTAAAAAGGACACTTGATTCCCTTGAAAACAAAATGGGACTAAAATGAAAAAAATAATATAATTTGCCTAAATCATTAGGGCTGAACCTAGGAAAAAATTATATGTAACGAAATTTCTTTTTAGTGATATTTTACTTTTAGTTGATATTTCCTCCTTACCCCCCCCCACCCACCCCTTTGTCATTCCCTTCCCTGTTCCAGCATACATTCTACATCCCATTACTGAATGGTAGCATGGAAAGGTGAAAAGAACAACATGAGAAATGAAAGAAAATGTACAATGGGCATTAGTGTTGTAATTATCTTACATTTTTACATTGATTTTGTCAGAGTAGAGGGAAGAGGATATAAATTTCTAGATAAGACAAATTTTAAAAAAATATCATCCATCTACATGATATGAAGTGATACATTTGATATATGATCTTTGTCCAGTGGCCAATAAATTAGCACAATTTGGGAGAAAAATATACATAATGACATTTTCATTATAAATAATGCCAGAAAATATAAAGAAGTTGCAGCTGATTCACTAACACATTGTCGGTGAACCTATAAATTGACACAGTCATGGGGCAAAAAAAGCAATTTGAAATTACACTAAGAAAATTAATACCCTGTGTCCTAAAAATATAGATGGAATATGGAAGAAATAAATTTTCTTTCACATTTTCAAAATATTAATCATGTCACTTATTGAATTAACAAAGAATTGGAAACAAATAGCTGTCTATTGTTTAAGGAATGGCTAAACATATTGCAGTCTATGTGGGACACAATAAGAAATAATGTGAAAAATTCAGAGAAGCATAGGAAAACTTATCCACTGATGCACAATGAAATAAATGGATACAGAAAAAATAATATAAATAACTACTGTGATATAAATGGAAAGCATAAAGAAAAGTATATATTATATATATACACATATAGTACAGACACACAGATACACGCACGCACACACATTTTTTAATACTTTGCAATCACAATGACAAAGCTAAGGTCTGAAGATATAAGAAAATGAAACCCTACTTCTTTGGGGGGCAGGGAAACTGTGTGTGGAATATTATTATTAGGTTTTCAAAATATATGATTTAGTTTTACTGAACTACTCTACCCTTTCCTCTTGATCTTTGGATTTTATAGATGGTTTATTACTGGGCGGTAGGGTGACAGGATACATTTTGAAATGAAGGTAATTTAAAAAAGCAAGGTGACTAACATTTTTAAAGAAGTAGGACCTGTATTACAGGGCAATTCACAGGCTCTCTTTGAAGAGGTAAATAAAGGTGTTTGTTTTATTGATTTTATCATCAACCCAAAGGAAATGAATCTCATCATTTAGTGATAATCACTTAATCACTTTGATTTGTAGTTATCTGTAAAGAACTAATAGACCCCCCAAAATCATTTTAAAAAAGAACTAATAGGGGCAGCCAGGTAGAACAGCGAATAAGAGCATCGGCTCCAGTATCAGAATGACCTGGGGATCGAATCTGGGCTCCGACTCTTAGCACCCACCCAGAAACACCTGGCTGTGTAATCTTGAGCAAGTTACTTAACCCCAACTGCTTAGAGGCGGCCAGGTGTCTCAGTGAGGAAGAGCACCGGCTCCAGTGTTGGGATGACCTGGAGATCGAATCCCAGGCTCAGACTCTCAGCACCACACCCAGAAATAACTGACTATACACAGATAACTGATTCCAAACTGGTTGTTTATGTCAATAGGTAATGGTGTCCTGTCCATTAATATGTTGTCAATTTTGTGTTTCTGGTACTTGATACATCCAATATGTCCTGAACCTGAAGATATCTGATCCCCTTTACAACTGTCATTGTAGAAAAGAGCACGAATATTTTTGAGTACAAAAACATTTGCTAAGTATTCTGTAATGTTACAAGTAGTATAATATCATAAAAGAAAATAAAAATCATATATGGAGAAAATAAGCAAAAAGAAAACTTGATCTGACATTGTGATAAGACAGGGCATCCAGAGTATATAGATAGGAAACTAGAAAAAAAATCAAAGACAAATTGCAATTGAATTGTTGGCCTATTCTATTATTCTCACCCATGAGAATATTTATATTTTACCTACCACCTCAGTATAAAATATACCAGGCAGAGAAATGAAAATGGAACTTAATAGAATGTAATTAGTTCAGATGGTTAGACATGACTGGACATAACAAAAGAAATTTGTGTTGGAGATGAAATAATTTAAAAAAATACTCAAAGATTAAATTTTCAACATGTCTCAAAAAGCAAATAATTCCAAAAGAATGGGAAGTATTATAAATGATGTCTTAAGAACAAAAAAAAAAAGTAATCAATAGGGGCAGAGTCAAGTAGTGGAGGAAAAGCAGGAACTTGCTTGAGCTTGTCCCCCAATCACCTCCAAATTCCTGTAAAAAATAACTAACAAATTTTAGAGCTACAGAACCCACAGAATGACAGAGTGAAACACATTACCAGCTAAAAACAGCCTGGCAGGCCAACAGGAAGGGTCTATCACACCCAGCTGGGAGTGGAGGGCAGTACCATAAGTGCTACACTGGCATAGACTGTGTCAAAGGCTTCAGGGGACTGAATCACTGGCAGCTGTGGCAGTTTCCATACTTCTCAACCCACAAACACCAAAGACAAAGTAAAAAGGTCAGTGGGGAAACTCTGTTGGACCTGGGTAAGAGAAGAATGCGGTACAGCCCCAGGCCTAAGGTGGTGGTGGTGTAGCAGCAGCAACAGCTGCTGCTTCTGGTGCTCCAGACCCATAGATGCTGGGGGAACCCAGAGATGGTCAGAGGGTATTTGGAGTAATCTCTTTGCTGATGTTGAGGGAGGATTCTCTTGCTTTGTCCTGCTTGGATTTGGGTCACAGTCTTGGTTGGCAGTTTGGGGATGAGAAGGAGAGCAGGTAAGGCAGAACTTGTGGTAGCTGTGGAGAGGGAGTCCTCCTCATAGTTCTAAAGCAAAAAAAAAGAGTGCTTGTGGTCACTCACAGACCAGATGACAGACCAGAAGAGGAATAAACACCTCCCCTTTGATCATATCACCTTGGAAGACCTGAAAATTTACAGGTGCCCAGAAATAGCTCTGCCAACAGCTACACAAAACCCAAGAAATTTGGGACAGAGCACTCACCATTCTGGAAGTAGAGTAGTACTTTGGCAAAGACCTCAAAAATTAAGTAACTGGCTGGGGAAAATAGCAAACACAGAAAAATCAGACTCCAGAATCTCTGGTGACAAAAAAAGAGCAAATCATATAACCAGAAGACAATAAAGTCAAAATTCCTGCCTCAAAATCTCCCAAGAAAAATATGAATTGGTCGCAGGAAATAGAGGAGCTCAAAAAGGATTTTGAAAATCAAGTAAGAGAAGTAGAGGAAAAATTGGAAAGAGGAATGAGAGTGATGCAAGAAAATCATGAAAAGCGAGTCAATCACTTACTAAAGGAGACGTCAAAAAAGACTGAAAAAATAACACATTAAAAATAGACTTACTCAAATGGCAAAAGAGGTCCAAAAAGCCAATGAGGAGAAGAATGCCTTAAAAAGTAGAATTGGCCAGATGGAAAAGGAGGTCCAAAAGTTCACTGAAGAAAATAATTCCTTCAAAATTATAATAGAACTAATGAAAGCTAATGACTTTATGAGAAATCAAGATATTATAAAACAAATCCAAAAGAATGAAAAAAGAGAAAAAACAACATGAAATATCTCATTAGAGAAACCACTGACCTGGATAGACTGGACTCTTCTCAGCAATGCAGTGATATAAGTCAATCCCAAAAGACTCATGATGGAGAGAAATATGTGCATCCAGAGAAAGAACTAGAAAGAACTGAGTTTATATCCAGGTGGAAGCAAAATACCTGATATTTTTCCTTCTCTTGTTTGGTTTTATGTCCTCTTTACTATTTTTCATTCCATCTGATACAGTCTGTCTTTATAACCTGACTAATGTATAATGTGAAAATATTTACAGATCCTATACTTGACTATATGCCACCATGGTGGGGAGGGGAGGGATGGGGACAAAATATGAAACTCAAGGAATTGTGGAATTGAACCCTGTAAACTAAAAGAAAACAAACAAATTAATTTTAAAAAAATAAAAAGAAAAACCACTGACCTGGAAAATAGATCCAGGAAAGATAAATCAAAAATTATTAGACTACCTGAAAGTCATGATCAAAAAAAGAGCCTAGACATCATCTTTCAAGAAATCATCAAGGAAAACTGCCAGAAGGTAACATAGAAATTGAAAGAATCCACTGATTGCCTCCTGAAAAATATCCCAAAAAGAAAACCCCTAGGGATATCATAGCCAAATTCCAGAGTTCCCAGGTCATGGAGAAAATATTACAAGTAGTCAGGAAGAAACAATTCAAGTATTGTGGAAACACAATCAGGATAACACAAGATCTAGTACCTTCTACATTAAGGGATCAAAGGGCTTGGAATATGATATTCTGGAAGTCAAAGGAGTTAGTTTAAAAACAAGAATCACCTACCCAACAAAACTGAATATAGTACTTCAGGGGGGGAAATGGATATTCAGTGAAATAGAGGACATTCAAGCACTCTTGATGAAAAGACCAGAACTGAAAACAAAATTTGCCTTTCAAATACAAGAAGGAAGAGAAGCATGAAATGGTAAACAGGAAAGAGAAATCCTAAGGAATTTATTAAAAGTGAACTGTTTACATTCCTACATGGAAAGATGATATTTGCAACTTATGACACTTTTCTCAGTATTAGGATAGTTCAAGGGAATATGTGTGTATATAAATATATACATACATATATGTGTATATGTACATGCTACATATGTATATATGTGTGTACACTATGTATGTGTGTACACACTATATATGTGTATATGTGTGTATATGTATATATAGACAGAGAGCACAGGGTAAGCTCAAAATGAAAGGATGATAGCTAAAAAATAAAATTAATGTGTGAGAGAGGAATATATTGAGAGTAGGAGAAAGGGATAGATAGAACAAGGCAAATTATCTCACATAAAAGAGGCAGTTACAAGAGAAAACAGTTACAATGGAGGGGAAATCCAGGGAGGTGAAACGTAGTCAACCTCACTCTCACTTGACTTGGTTCAAGAAGGGAATAACATACACACTCAAGGGTATCTTACCCTACAAGAAAATATGGGGGAAGTGGATAAGATAGGGGAAATGATAGAAAGAAAGGCAGATTGGGGGAGAGGATAGTCAAAAGCAAACACTTTTGAAAAGGGACAGGGTCAAAAGAGAAAATAGAATAAATGGGGGGGTGGGATAGGATGGATATCATTATTCTTTCAGAATATGACTACTATGGAAGTGTTTTGCATAACTACATATGTATAACCTGTATTGAATTGCATGTCTTCTCAATAGTGGTAGGTGAGGAGGGAAGAAGGAAAAGAATCTGGAACTAAAAGTTTTAAAAATTAATGGTAAAAAATTGTTGGTACATGCAACTGGGAAATAAGATATACAGGCAATGAGGTATAGAAATTCATCTTGCCCTACAAGAAAATAAGGGGTAAGGGGGGAATGGGGAAGAGAGAAGAGAGGGTGGACTGCAGGAAGAGGTAATATATGCTTGCTATCTTGGGGTGGGGTACAGGAAAGACATGGGGAGAAAATTTGTAACTTAAAATTATGTTGAAATGAATATTGAGAAAAAAAGTAATCAAGAAGGTATCACTAAATGCTGTTATATGCCTACATTCATCTCAATTAAATATAAACATGCATATATTGAGGACATACAGGATAAAAATATAACAGAAAAAAAAGTCTTTAGAAGATGCTTTTCTTTGATGAACCGTTTCTTTACTGGTACACAAATGACTGAGAATTTCAGAAGCTAGATCTCTCTATGACTACTGTCTGTTGAATTGAAAAAATAACATGTGAGTAAGTGGAAAAAAAAACATAAGTTTAAAGATTCTACTTCAACAAGGTGCCTTTCAAAAATATTTCAAAATAATAAATGATTCTTTGACGGAATTCAAGAGATAATTGTATTCAATGACGTACTAGGTTTTAATATCAAGTAACTCATTAAAATAGGAGACAGCTAAAGTAGATAGAGCACTAATCCTGGAGTCAGGAACATCTGAGTTCAAATGAAGCCTTAGACACTTACTAGCTGTAGGACTCTGGGAAATCTCTTAACCTCTGTTTGCCTTAATCCACTAGAGAAGTAAATGGCAAACAACTTCAAAGAAAACCTCATGGACATTATGGTCCATGGGGTCTCAAAGGGTTGGACATGACTAAAAGACTCAACAACAATTCATGAAACAAGAAGATAGATGCTCTCCCAAGTTCCTCATTGTCAAAGATGATAACCCGTATAGAGTCCAAATAGAAAGCCTCACAATCAATAGAAGCATTCTCTAAATTCTCCTATTTGTTATTAGTCAACAAGCATGTATTAAGTACCAGACACATTGCTAACCCCTATGGAAACAAAGAAATAACATGGTTTGTGCTTTAAAGGAACTCGTACTCCAATGAGGGAGACAATATGTGACTATTTATAATATATATATATGTGTGTACACATACATGTATATATGTATATGTACATACACATACATGAAAAATGGTAGATATAAGGTAATCTAAGAAGGAAGGTACTAGCAGAGGCTTGGGGAAGGACAGAAGACTAAGACCACCTGTAGCATGTGTGATTTGAGCTGAAAAAAGTCTAGAAAAATAAGATATGGAGGTGAGATGGCAGAATATTTCAGATTTTGGGACAAGATACACTGTCTTCTGTAAGGAACACCAAGTAGTCAAGTAAAGCTAGATTATAGAGTGCTTAGAAAGGAGTAAAAGTTTAGGAAAACTGGAAAAGTGGGAATTGACCGTGTTATGAAGGGCTTTAAATTTCAAAGAAAATATTTTATATTTGACCATGGGGTGAAATGGTCAGACCTACATTTAAAAAAAAATCACTTTTGCTGCAGGATAGATTGAAATGGAAAGAAACTTGAGGCAAGAGGGCCAATTAGAAGGCTATGGCAATATTTCAAGTGAGGGCTGATAAGGTTTTACTAGGTTGGAGAATGTGTGAGTAAAGATAAAGAGACATAGAGGAGATATGTTATGAAAGTACAAATTATAAGATCTCACAAGATACTGGATATTTGGGCCCATGTTGACACCGACATTGTGAGCCTGGGTGACTGGGAGCACAGGGATATCCCCAAAAGCAGTGGGAAATATAACAAGAGAAAACAGTTTCAGGGTAAGAGAAAATAAATTGTGTTTTGAAGACGTTGAATTCAAGATCCATTTGAGATCCAGTTCAAGATGTCTTAAAGGTTATTGGTGGTATGGAATAGGAGTTCAGGAGAGAGGCTGAGGTTCCACATATAGAACTCAGAATTCTACACAGAGATTCCATCTGAATCTATGAGAGCTGATGAGATCACGAAGTGAAACAGAAGAGAGGAATAAAGATGGACTAGGACAGACCTTTGGGGGAACACTCATGGATATTAGACATGATCTGGATGGTGATCCAACAAAAGATACTGGGAAAGAGTGATCAGAAATAAAAAGAGTATTAGGAGAGAAGATTGTCATGAAAATCTAGACAGAAGAGAGTATCTAGGAGGAAAGGATGATCAATACTGTTTAAAGGCTACAAAAATGGTAAAGAAGTATGAGAAATGAGAAAAGGGCTTTCATTACATTTGACAATTAAATGTCATTGATAACTTTGGAGAGAACAGTTTACGTTGATTGATTAGGTCAAAAGAGAGATTACAGGAGAGTTAGAAATGAATGAAAAAAGAGAAAATAGAAGTGTAATAGAAGCACCTATGTATTGGACAATAGGAATGGAAAGATAAGCTAGGGTTTTTTTAAGGATAGGGCAGACAGTGGTACTTTTGTAGGAAAGAAGTAGGGGAGGGGAGGTATAGATATAGACACAAAGACAGAGACAGAGATAGAGAGACAGAGACAGAGAGAATGATAGCAGTGTCAATATTCTCATAAAGACAGGAGGAGATAGGATCAAATATCCATAACAGGGTTTTTCCTTAGCAAGAATATTTTCTACCTCTCAAAACATACATTGGCAAAGAAATAGTGGGGAAGAAGGAGGGAGGGGATAAAGGCAGGGAAATAGTAATATCCTTGACAATTAGCTAGATCCAAAGTTAAGCAAAAAAGTGAACTGGATTAAGTTTAGAAAACAGTACAATGCTTAACATCAATATGGTTTTCTTGATCCTCTGTATCTATGAATAATTCAATACCATGATCTAAAAAGAATCAAAACTGCACAGCCCAAATAGAAAAAGAAAAGAAACATGGGATGGATGCTTAGAGATTTAAAATCAGGTTCCAGTGGATTACCAAAAATAACTTAAATGTGAGATTGTTAAAGTGAACACATACAAGAGGAAGTAGTGACCACACAATGCCAGCATGACTTTAGTGAGAACTGATCATGTCACACTGGCCTCATTTCATTTCTTGACATGGTTACTAGAATGATGGGTGGGACTGAAAAGGGGAGGAGGAGAATGATATAGATAATATTTACCTAGATTTTTATAAAACTTTTGACAAAACATCTCAAAATATTTTTGTGGCTAAATGGAGAAATGTGGGATAGAAAATTGTACAGATACATGGTTTGGGGAGATAGTAATCATTCCAAAAAAACTGGTTCCAGCCTCAGTGAGTAATCATTAATGGTTCAATGTGAATGTGGAAGGATATCCATAGTGTTAAGTGTTCCACAGTAATTAGTCCAGTCCAGTGCTACTTAATGTTTTTATCAATGAAGTAGATGAAGACAATCAAATGGTACTGTTCCTTTAAGGATATTTTCATTTGGAGCATTTTAGTATTGAGGAGGGAAGGGAAAAACAACAACATCAACTTTTGCTGTTGTCGTATATTGTCCCTGAAAGAAATACAAAAAGAAATTTGATTTTAATAGAAAATTCTAAAATTATATGTGAAAAAAATTAAAGGGAATATAAGCAATTTGGAATAGAAAATGAATTGCAGTTTAATTATTGAAGTTAAAATCACCTTGTTAAAGATGCAGGATTCTACATGTATGTGAACAGTTTGATGGCTTAAATGGGACAGAGACATCTTTTATTAAAAACTAGAAAAATGTGATTATGAAGAAAAATTGTTTCAATGACACAAAATGAGATAGAAAACCTAATTTGAAAACAGAGATGTAGGGCAATGTGGTATTTCACTTCATTTGCATATATTTCCTTTAATCCTAAAGTACATATTTTTAAACTAAAAAAAAGGAATCAGATGGAGACTGAAGCACTTTTTAAAAAGGAACTGATGATTTCATGAGGGAAATTTGTTGAGTTGTTACCTTTTAAGTGAAAGGTGAATCTTTGAATACCAGAAAAGTGTAATTTAAGTCAATGAAAGTTATGGAAGATGGGGTGGCTAGGTGGCACAGGGAATAGAGTACTGGCCCTGGAGTCAGGAGGACTCGAGTTCAAATCTGGCCTCAGACACTTAACACTTACTATCTGTGTGACCATGGGCAAGTCACTTAACCTCAATTGCCCTGCCTTTCCCCCTTCAAAAAAAAAGAAAAGAAAGTTATGGAAGATAGAAGATAGCAAACCAAGACCGAGAATGAGGATGAGGATACTAAACAATGGCAAAAGGGGTACACTCAGTAGAGGTCTGAGAAAGATCTCTGTCAGAGCTCTTAGAAGGGAACAGCAGCAGGAATCAAGAAGCCTTTGGGGGGTGTAATAGTAAGCACCCTAGTATATCCAGGATGTCCTGCTAGAACAGGTTCTGTGACCTGCTTTTAAAGGAAAGACTTCTCAAAAAGAAGTTAACAATCCCACTTTGAATTACATTCACTAGTTCAGGGGAAAGGTCAGCACCCTGAATGAGAAAATACAAGCATAGAAATTAGCACAAAGATCAACTGACAGGCCTCCAGCTTTGTGAGTATAGCAATATTGCTATACATTTTATATGTACACACACACACACACACATATGAATATATCACTGGATGGACATCTGAGTAGTCAGGGGGCTCTGAACATATGACTATTCAGAGTCTTAACCAGGAAATCAAAAGATCCTTCTCATGAGCGAATTCCCCCAAAGCAACATGCCAGGCTCCCAGAATATATAACAAAGACTCAGACCCTGATTAGCTCAGAGTCAACCTACTTGACTCATCACAGCTGTGAATTATCACATTGAAAGGAAATTAATCCTTCAGATGTTTGCAATTTAGCCTGATCCTAGGAAACTGAACTCCAAAACAAAAAGAAAAAACAACAAAAATCCCACCTTGCTTGTGCTCAAAGTGGGGGGGAGGGGGATTGATGGGGAGTTTCATATTGACTCAATAAAACAAACAACTTTCATTCCAGCTGTTGGCTTTCAGTACTACCTAGAATTTGAGACATAAAGCTTCTCATATGTAGCCATTGTCCTCTCCTACCCAAACTAGCTTGATATGGAAAAGCAGAAACCAGAAAGGCAGGTTTTGGGAATGCTTTGCTGATGTTGAGATTTAAATCAAAACCACAGAATACTGGTGAGTAAAGCTCTGACTTGGCTGGTTTACTTTAGCCAAAGGTCAATCTGAGCCATTTCCTATGAACACTGTTCTAAGTAGACAATACGGCATCTTGTAAACAAACAGGTAACATATCTGGCCTTGGTTTTGCAGTTCACACTAGCCTAAAGGAAACTGCTTTTCCAAATAAGAGGTAACATCTGCAACACCATTTAAAAGATGACTATAATTTGAAAGAATATTATATCTGCTTAAGTATGAAAGAAAAGAGGATTTGTAAGCATGACAAGGAGCAACAAAGAAGCAACTTCATGTGATGCAAATGCCCCTTATTAGATTAATGACATCATGGTCTGCAGTACAGAATTGAGTTACCCTACAAATCTGGCTAACTCAATATTTCCTTCATTCATGTGCTTTGCTGCCACATTCTTATAACTGTGTGCCCACCCTCCCCCACAGATACTGATTGCATTGGTAGGAAAATATGACCTAGGTTTGAGGATTGTGAAATATTTTATTATTTATATACTTGATTAATATATACGTATCTGTAATTATATTGCTGAATGCTAAGTAAATAGTAAAGACAAGAAACTATTTTGGCATTTTTACCATATCCTTAGTACTTAGCACAATGTGTGGCATGTAGTAGTTGCTTAATAAATGCTATATTTCTGATCAAATATATTTAAGACCTCAAGGATATGATTACTTTTACTCCCTAGTTAGTGTAAATAAAAATGCATAGGGGAACTAAAGCACTAGAGTGGTGAGTAGTACAATTATATTCAATCCACTGGAAATCTTTATGTAATGGTTGGATGATCACATATTGGGAATAGTGTTAAAAGATTTCTTGTTCATGTTACAGTTGGATTAAATGATTTCTATGGTATCTCTTAAGTCTAAGACTCTTGGATTCATTGATTCTACAAAATAAATCATCAAGAACATGGAGTAGTCATGTATCAAAAATGAGAAATAAAACAAGGAAAACTTGAGTTTTACACTATGTTGGAGATATTAAAAGAACCAGAAGAAGGTATCCAACACAGGATGAAGATCCTCTATGAAGTATTTATGGGAAGTCATATCTGAAAATTTCATAGCATAAGAAACAAAAAGGGCTGATATCCATACCACTGAAAAGACCATGGTCACACAAATTAAATCACATATTCATCAAAGTGTCTAGAGAATGGCTTAATCTAATTTTTGTATATTGATTTCATGTTTTAAGAATCATGAAATATAATAAAATTCATGATTATGTGATGACAGTAAAATATTTACATAATGTTTTAAGGTTTGCAAAGCCGTTTATGTATACTATCCAAATGGATACTCTGGGGAGCAGTTCAAATGTTTGCCCATGTCTGGTCATGATACTGGGGTACATATTAACTTAGAAAAAGACTAATACAGGGGCGGCCAGGTAGCACAGCGAGTAAGAGCACCGGCTCCAGTGTCAGGATGACCTGGGGATCGAATCCCAGGCTCTGACACTTAGCACCCACCCAGAAACACCTGGCCGTGTAACCTTGAGCAAGTTACTTAACCCCAATTGCTTAGGGGTGGCCAGGGGGCTCAGCGAGTAAAAGCACAGGCCCCAATGTTGGGATGACCTGGGGATTGGATCTGGGCTCAGATACTTAGCACCACACCCAGAAATAACTGGCCAAGTAACCTTGAACAAGTTAATTACCCCGATTGCTTAAAAAAAAAAAAAGAATAATACAGCCTCCTATCAAATAAATAAATAAATCAGTATTCTATTCATAAAATTTAAATGATACAGGCAGGATACAGGGAAGAATTACTAATATTTATTTCATGGATCATCAGTGATGCAGATTTTTAAAAATTCAATGACTTAAAAAAAACTTTTTCAATACATAGTGATTCTCATCCGTATGGTTGCTTTGGTAAGTAAAATTGCCTTGTTGCATTTTCCATGACAATTTAGCTTTACAAGTTTCAAGCTTCTCTGGTTATTTTTTATCAATACAGATCAATCTATAAATTCACTTAAAACAAAAATATAAATATAGAAGTTGAGATTAGAAGCTACTAGCAGGTCAATGACAATGGCTATGACTACAAATACAACATAAAGGAAGAAGATAATCCAAACAATAATATGTCAGTCAACAATCTGAATTTTTCCCAATGAAAGCACTTCTCTGGGTTATAATTGCAATTTTTTCTTTATGTATTGGCTCTAAATAAAAGCAATGGTGTGGGAAAATGATTTCAAGCCCTATAATTTAGCTATTAAAAATAAACATGAACTTATGTCAGCGAGCATAGTTCTCTTACCCACAGAAACTATTAAAAAAAAGATTCATTACTCAACAAAATCCGTGGCTATCGTTTCCAATAGCATGAATTAAAAGGTAATATAGTTTATTCATCAAAAAGGCAATGTGCACAGGGAACAGAGAGATAACCTTGGAGAGAGAACTTAATCCAGATCCCATCTCTGACACATCCTTGTTGTGTGACTCTGAGTAAGTTGCAGCCTCTCAATGCTCTAGGCAATTCTCTAAGACAAGAAGTTACAGAGAAGGTACTAACTTACATTAAAAAAGGTGCTTCTTCATCTGAGAGTTTTCTACATCAATGAGAAAACAGGTCCAATCCCACTCTCTTCTTGGTTTACATCACCAATGTGTATGCCTATCCTCTCTTTTGTAGGGGCTATATCAACTCAGTTTCTGTCATCATAGTACTGATATGCAGTGCCCTGAATTTTTTTTTCATATAATCCTCACAATAAGCCTGAGAGGTATGTGATACTATCCCCATTTTATAGATGAAGAAAATGAGACTCGGCTAAGTTAAGAGAACAGAAAGGAATTATTAACATCAGGATTATAACTAATATCTTCCTAATCCCCAAATTAGTAATGTATTCAGTGCACTATGCTGCCTAAATTTTTATATGTGCTTAAGCTTCAAGGGAATGAAACCCAGCATTGTTTGGACTATTGAAGTATTAGTTATCAGATCCTGTTTAGTATACATTTCAGAACTTACCATTTGGTTATGTAAGCTGCATTATCCTTGCTCAGTTGTAAGCTTCTTTCTATTTCTTTAAAAAGGAAAAAGACACACATGTATGTATATATGCATGTATGTATGTATGTGTGTGTCAAACCTCTTTCGTGGCAGCAAATAACCTGAAACTAAGGGGGTGCCTAGTAAGTGGAAAAATAAACAATTATAGTATATGAATGTAACAGAATATTACTGTTCCATAAGAAATAATGAAAGGTATGATGATTTCAAAGAAAATTGGGCATCTGAATTGATGCAGACTGAAGCAAATATGATGGAGAACAATGTTTACAACAATGCCACTATAAATACAAAGTTTAAATAACTTGAGAACTTAGGTCAACACAATGACCAATCATGATTCCAAAAGACTGGGGATAATAATAATAGCAAACATTTATATAGTGCTCACTATGTTCCCAGTATTCCGAATTATTCTCCTTGGATCCTCAAAACAACCTTGGGAGGTAGGTAGGGTTATTCCCATTTCATAGATGAGGAAACTGAGGCAAATTAAGGTTAAGTGACTTACCCAAGTTCACATAGTTAATAAATATCTCAGACCAGATTTGAATTCATGTTTTCCTGACTCCAGGCCCAGCACTCTATCCACTATACCACCTAGCATGATAAAACATGCTACCTACCTCCTAAAGAAGGGATGATGAAATAATAGGCCTAGGATACAGATTGATCCTGATATGATATGTGTATGTAACATATGATATGGTAAATGATACAAGTAATATATAATATACAAACACATATAGGTTCAATCTGGGAATTAATTTTGTTTGACTCTGCACATTTATTACAAGGGTTTGCTTTTCTTCCTTCTCAACTGAAGGAAGGTGATATAGCAAGAGAAAAGATTTTTGTTAATTAAAAAAAATTAAACGATTGTTCTATCTCCTTGTAATAACTATCATAGTTCATTGTATAAAGGAGGTGCTTTAAAAGTACTTCTTGTGCTGGAATGACTATAGTTTTGAAACTCCAAAGTAATTTACAAGAGAACTTTGAAGAATTCAACATACAAAGTGAAATGAATAGAGGCAATTACTCTGCTAAGTTAATCCAAGCAATATTTTCCTCTGAATTATTCAATTATTTTAAGAGAAAAGTGTTCATTATATATGGAATATATGGATAGTCAAATATAAACTCCAATTCAATTTGCTAGCATAGACATAGTTTCAATAATAAACAAATTTACCAGATTCCTTTAAGAATGCTAATCCTTTTCTTTCTACTATTAAAAATTCAAGAAAGTATTTGCCTTTCTGAAGCAATAACTTCTAAACCTAAAATTGATTTGGAACCTGAGTGTTTAGAATCATATGACCAGAGTATTTTATTTGCAAGACCCAAAAGTTTTCTAATATAAATGCCTCATTTTACAAATGATACAACTGAGGTCCAGTTGTTAAGTGACTTGCCCAAGTTCATAAAAGTAGTAAGTTGGGTAGAGCTAATATTTACATTCAGGTGTTGGAATCCAAAACCATCTAGGCCTTATCCTGAAGAAAATCATCCAATTCTCTAAAATTGACATGTACACCTAATAAGGTATGATAAGTAGTCACAAACTCTCAGGAGTTCTCAGAAGTCTGGGGGTCTAACCCATTCATGACCAAGACTTTTTTTATAAAATATGGATGGAAGTGGTCTTCCAACATCCACTTGCTCAAGTGAGGGTAAAAATACCACCCTCACACATGATGCTAATGCCATTGATTTTTAAAATCCAAATTATTCTTAAAACTTATGTTTTTAGTCCTGAAGGCTTTGAGCAGTCTGCAAATGCCATTACTTCATTTGCAAGAATGGAGTTCCTGCCTTTTATAAAAAAATGTTCATTTTGGGATGAGCAACATGAATTCCTCAGTAAGAAATCTGACATCTCAAAGAGTATAAACAGAATGGTCCATAGATTCATAAGCAGTCGCAGCATACAGGGACCCCAGAGGTAATTTAGTCCAACATACTCATTGCCAATACTTTCTACAACCATTGGTAATAGTCATTCAGCTTCCACTGAATACCTCCAGAATTGGGGGACTCTTTACTACCTATCAAAACCAACCTATTCCTCTGTTAGACAGTTCTGACTTTTAAGCTTTTATTTACATTTAACAGAAATGCATCTCTGTAACTTTCTAATATACTTACCCTCTGCTACCAAGTAAAATGAATCCAATAACTCTTCTACACAATAGGCTTTCACATATTTGAAGAGAGATATCAATTCTCCCATCCCCATCCTGAAACCTTTCTTTCCCTTCCCCAATTCCTTCCATTGATCCTTGCATAGTATTCATATTAAGGCTTTTGTTTTCTAAATACACAGGATGAACCAGATGTCAACAAAGGCTGTCCATTCATTTTTCACATCTTTAAAATGAAAACATTAATCCAGGATTATTTACATGGCAAACACAACCACGAGCAACAGCTAAAAATAAGCTACAATAATATAACAGCACTAAAAAATGAGGCTAAGGGGGCGGCTAGGTGGCGCAATGAATAGAGCCTCAGCCCTGGAGTCAGAGGCACCCGAGTTCAAATACGACCTCAGACACTTGATGCACTTACTAGCCGTGTGACTTTGGGCAAGTCACTCAACCCCAATTGACCTACAAAAAGGCACAAAATTTAAAAAATTTAAAAAAAATTAAAAATAAGGCTAAGGAAAAATAAGGTTTTTTTATTTTAAAAACAAAAATATTTCTTGTGATTGCATGAAAAGTTAAAATATTTTGTTTACTAAATAACACAGGAAAAGTGAATAATGATTTTACTTTTGATGTCCCAAATATCTATCTGAAGGTTAGTGTTATAAAAACAAAAGCAGTTCACAAGTAGAAAGGCAGTAGTTAAACATGGAATTATCATTAGCCCGATAAAACTATTTTGCTATCTAATGGCAGAAACACTGATTAATGACTGCTTTTTTAATTAATTTGAAGTAGTATAGTCAATATTACCATTTTTATTCCTCCTGAAAGGTTTTATAGAGGGGTCAAGACCATAATATGTGCTAGTTAAAACCGTAACATGTTCTTAGGCCCAATTATGTTCTTTTTTCTTGTTGTGCTAAGGCCAGACTACTTCATTTCACATTTATTCATTAATATGATAGCTCCCTGCTCTACTGGCTAGTTTCATCAATGAAATTTACAGTTATTATAGTATAAATAACATTTACTTTTAAACCCTATTCATTCATGATAAGAGGCTTTTCCAGATTCATAGTATGTTTGTTACCTAGCTATAGCATTAAAATAAGCAAATGATATTTTAACAACACCCCACTTTACATATATGTACTGTGTATACATATATGTATACACACATGCAAATACAGATGTATGTGTGTACATGCATATACATACCATGTGTGTTTATATGCACATATATATATACAGATTTCTTATCCATATATAAATGTATATGCCATGTTAACTTTTGTGCTTTAAGAAAAATACAGATGTGATAAACCAGGTTAAAAAGTGATGATGACCTTACTGGTCATCAATTGGCTGAAATTGAGCAAGTTTCCTTTGAGCATCTCACCACTATTTCTTCTCCAGTTCTGGTCATGGGGAAAGGTAAGTGCCTCTTTTTTATCTACCCTCCTTTCCTGGTTATCTTAGATGAATTAATGAAATACAGCTTACTATTTAAGGAAGGCAACCTAGTTGCTTCTATCCTATACACAAAAGAGAAAATCAGACCTAATGCATTAATCTTACATCATTTCATCACATAATTAAGCAAAGAGAGAATCTAATTAAATATGTCAGGAAATCTTTGTCAGGGAATTCCTCAATCCCAGCATATAATCAAGCATCCATATTCAGAATCAGTCATAGTTTACCCATAGGAAACTCAACTGTCAGTGTAATAATCAGAGTGGTTAAAGGATCACTTGGATCATTTCTGTATTGCAAGTGACCCCTTCAACCAGCTTTGGTTATGGGTTCTGATAAGGGCTGTCCTATGTTAATAGCAATCACAGAGCATTCTGCTTGTGGGTTAAGCTAACTCTCAGAATCTAGGGTCACTAGGAAAGTAGGAAAGGCTTGGAGATCTGAAAATCTCAGAAGACTTCTTGGAGGGGCTAAGTCTAGGCTCATTTGTATTTCCTCAAAATGCTTTTGCAAAAATTAAGAGCCACAAGCACTGTGAGAGAGATTGAAAATTAATGTCCTTCTTCTAAGTAATCTCTTAGATGAGGAGCTGGCCCAGGCTAGATATGGAAACTCCACTTCAAACTTTCTGTAGGTCCCCTGGTCTAGAGACAGAACACTGTGATGGATTCAGGGATCCTGGGATCTCTTGCCTCTTCAAGACAAAGTCTGATAGTGAAAGATCCCCTCCTGTGGTGCCATCTAGATTTGTTATACGATAGAAGCATGCCCCTGAGCAGCTATCATTGCTACTCCAAATTCATGCTACATAAAAAGGGGTATCTATGCACAATGAAACACTAAAATATCACTTCAGAAAGGGTAAAGCAGCTTAAAATATGCCAATTTAAGGATGCTGAATTCAAATTACCACTTGCTATATAATATTGGTTCCATCCATACAATACTTACTAATTTTACTTGCAATTATAGAGAAATTATACTGTGGGGTGCTTTCTCTGTCCAATAATTCATTAGTAGCAATGGTTCCTTCAGTTCCATCTATTGTAAAGTAGCTGTCCCCATCACTCTTCCAATCTATGAAGTACCTACATATGAAAAAAGAGAGAGATGCAAATATAAGATGATTACCCATTTATCATACTGGCAGTCAGGTTGGCTTGACATGGTTCCTTATTTTTCTCCTTGCAGTCATTACCTGCTTTGCAATAAAGAAGAGTGTAAATGACAGTTTCTTTATTGCAAAGTCAGTATGCTCAAGGGGAAATGGGAAGTAATGAAAGATTTAGTACTCCTGCTGTTCATATTATTTTAGGACCTTGACACCATGAAAGCTCAGCAGAGGCTACAGAGTCCCAGGCTGACCATGACTTTCCTTACCAGAATGCAGATCACAACTTTTACAAGTCATGAAAGACTCTTTAAAGTGATAAGGTGACTGAGGTGGGAGGAAAATGTTTTTCCATACTATGAAAAAAATAGAGAAAAATATACATAAGAACAAAAGGTGAAGGTTACCTATTTTTGTACCAGAAAATGCACTCACATTTGAAAAATTAAAGCAGAATTTCCCCCCCGAAATTTGTGTAATCTTAAGAAATTCCCCTTGGATGAAGTTTTTTGTTATTCTCATTAATCTCATTCAATTTTTATATCACCGTGTATAACAACTTTGGGCATCGTGGTGTAATATTTTGACAAAAAATAATGTTTAAGTGAAACAAAGGAAATTGGAAGATGTGTGTTGTATAATGAAATGTAAAGCAGATTTATATTCAGCAAATCTCTTTCAGATTCCTGGTTCTGCTCTTCACTACCTATGTGACTTTAGGGGAAAAAAATACTTAAACTCTCCGCATCTCAGTTTCATTACCTATAAAATTATAGGGTTGAACTAGATCACTTCTGTTTTCTATATTTCAATGATAAAGCTTAAATAGTTGGGCATTTGGAATGATGAATTAGGGGACTGAACTTCATAAATATTTTAATAGGAAATGATTTCTAAATCCTATAGGATTATAGATTTAGAACTGGTACTTTAAAGGTCAGCCATAAAATCCAGTCTTCTCTTATGCTAAGGCCCAAAAAGGTTAATGGACTTGTCCAAGGTCACAGAGGTAGATTTGGATTTGAACACAGATCTCCTGACTAAATCCAGTGCTCTTTCCTGCACAAAGAGAATTTTATCTGTTACTGATATATCATGTGACTTTAGAGTAATGGAGACTTGTTGAGACATTTCTATCCCCATTTTATAAAAAGGTGGGAGAAAAGAGAACTGATAATCTGACTGAGATGTTTACTTTGAGTTTTTTTTTTCTAGTTTGAAGGATGTTAAAAAAATCTTAAGAGTCCTTGATAATGCAGAGATAATCATTTCCCCACTTTGTCCACACCCATGCTTGATGGAGAAAGGATTTTTCTCCCATACTGTTCCTTCACATTTATTTTCAACTAAGCATATCACTACCTGAAAGGGGAAGACTGCTCCCCAGTTGTCAGAGGCTTGGGTTTTCTTGGCAAGAGGGATTTTCTGGACTTGTAAAAGTAGGAAAGAAGTTCATGTCTGGGAGAAAAACATTGAGAGGATTGCCAGGCCTGGTTGATTACACAATATTTTAGCCATATTCCTTTTAGGCAGCAGAGTCATAGTTCCCACACAAAATTTCTCTTCTTATTTGTAGGAGTGGGAAGGAGATTTCCTTCTATAGAAATGCATGCTAAACATCCAGCACGAATTAACATAGACTCATACTCTCCTAACCTAAGCAGGAATTTCTATACTTCCATTTGATTTAACAAGGTTATGTCTAATATGACTTTTTAAATGAAGTCTTCTCATTTTATGTTCATGAATGTGTAGAATTTTTCCATCTTCCAAGGATTCATGAATTTATTGATACAAATATTTGTTTCACAGATACAGACCATTAGTTCCATATTTGATAAATATCAACCATGGATACAGAGTTGATAAATATCAGCTATGGATCCATAGTTGATAATCTTTATGAGTTAGTACAGCAAAACAAAACTAAAATAAACAAAACAAAAAATACTGTGACCAATTTAGTGACAAGTTTATCTGAATGTAGCTAGGGTAGTCCTTGACTGACAGATATATAATCATTTACTAGACCTATATCCAAAGTCTCTGAAGCTCATCAGGACCTGTAAGGATTTACAATTCATTGGGATATCCTACCAACTCTATTCCATGTGGAGTTAACTAGAAATTTACCAAAAGTTTATGTCTACATAGATCCTCGTATTATATTTTATGAGCTCTTATAGATCATAGTTTTATAATTGAAATTCTCTGTTTAGCATTTAAAACTTTTCTTAGCATGGCCCCATTTTAGCTTTCTGTCTCATTACACATCAGTCAAATGAACCTTCTTGCTATTCCTCACACATGACACAATCTTCCATCTCTTTGCCTTTACATGGGTTCTGTGCCCACCTCCCCATGCCTAGAATGTACTCCTTCCTCACCATACATCTAGGAATTCTTGCTTTCCTTTTAAAACTCAGCTGAGATTTCACTTTTTGCATGAGTTCTGGGTTTTTGTTTGTTTTATTTTGTTTAAGAAGAGAGAAACAATATGGTAGGGTGAGTATCCCATACCTAGACTTAATTGCTAACTTCAACTCTTCCACTTTTATGCTTTAGGCCTAATAGTACAAATCACTCCATCTCTTTAACATTCAATTATCTTATATGTACAGAGAGGATATCCCTTTCAATTCTAATATGCTATGATTTTATCCCAAAATTCTAGAGAGAATGCCATAAGGAATCATAAGCAAAATTCACCACATTAAGAACAAAAAGTGAAAATATACTATTATTGATGTAACAGAGGTAAAAAAAAAGGTTTTTGACAAAACAAAAATCCCATTCCTATTAAAAGCACTTAAAATATGGGAATAAATGGAGCTCTTTTTTTCGTATTTCTTTTTGGAAGAGGGAAGGCAAAGGTAGGGGTTAAGCGGCTTGCCCAAGGTCACACAGCTATTTAAGTGTCAAGTTCTGAAGCTGAATTTGAACTCAGATCCTCCTGATTTCAAGGTCAGTGCTTTATTTACTGTGCCCCCGAGCTGCCCCCATACATGGAGCTTTTTTTTTTAAAAAGGATGAGTTGTATCTAACTAAAAGCAATAAACTAGAAGGCTTACAACAAGATCAGAGGTTAAACAAGGAGGTCTGTTATCTCCATTATTATTAAATACTATTTTAAATACTATTTTATAAAAGATAGCTATAGCAATAAGACAAGAAAAGTGAATTTAAAGAAGAATAGGCAATAAGGTAATAAAATTATCAAGCTAGGCAGATGTTATGATGATATACTTAGAGAACCTGAATCAACTAAAAAAAATAAAGCTAGTTAGAACAATTTCACATCTGTAACAATGTTGCACCTGTATAAATTATTAACGTTTCTATAAGCTACCAACAAAAATCAGCAGAAAGAGATAGAAAGAGAAATTCCATTTAAAATGAATGTAGACAATATAAAACCTGCCAAGACACAAGGAACTTTATGAACATGATTACAAAATGCTTTTCATACAAATATAGACAGATCTAAGTAACTGGAGAAATATGAATTGCTCAAAGATAGACTAAACCAAGAAAACTAAAAATGACAATTTGATCAAAATTAATTTACTTATTCAGTGCCCTATCAAGCTACCAAGGAATTATTTTATAGAACTAGGAAAATAATAAAATAGAATTCATCTGGAAGAATATCAAGGGAATCAGTAGGGGAAAAAAAGTGAAGGAAGATAGCCAGATAGCGTAGCAGTACCAGATATCAAATTATTTTATAAAGCAGTAATCATCAAAACAATCATTGTTGGTGAAATTGTGAACTGATCCAACCATTTTGGTGAGCAACCTGGAATTATGCCCAAAGAGTTATTAAACTGCCTATACCCTTTCATCCAACAATAGCAGTACTTGGTCTATTCCAAAAGACAATTAGGGAAAAAGGAAAAGTACATAAAAAGGAACCTAAAAAAATCTAAAAATTTTTAGCAGCTCTCATTGTGATGGCAAAGAATTGGAAACTGTGGGGATGCCTATCAATTGGGGAATGGCTGTGGTATATGATTGTGATGGAATACTAATTTGCTATAAAGAATAATGAACTCAATGATTTTAGAAAAAAACATGGAAAGACTTACATGAAATAATGAAGAACAAATTAAGCAGAACCAAAAGAACACTGTATACCAGCAACATTATTTTAAGAATGATTTTGAGCAAATACATTATTTTAACTATTATACATACCCAAATTAACCATAAAAGACATATGAAGAAAGTTATCTATATCCAGAGAGATAACTGATAAATAGATGTATAGAATAATTTTACATGCACACACACACACACACACACACACCTATTTGTGTCTAGTGGTAACCATCTCTAGGGTGGGAGTGGGGGGGAAGTGGAGAGAAGAAAAAAAAAGAAATTCACATGATAATTTGTTGTATATTTGAATGGAATAGTAAGTTGTATATAGTAGATTTACAATTTCATATGCAATATTTTTATTGTACCATGTTATGGAAATGTTTGTCTTATTCCATAAATTAAAAGTAAAACAATCTGGCTTCTTTTGATATGAAATGCAGTGGTTGATTAGTGTAATAAATTAGGGACATAATATACAAAAGCAAATTACCATAGTAATCTAGTGTTTAATAAGACTAGTATGTTTGGATCCAAATTTTGGAAGCAGTAACTCACTATTTGACAAAAACTGCAAGGAAAACTGGAAAGCAGTCTGCCAGAAACTTACCAAAGATCAAGATCTCATACTTTATACAAAGATAAGATCAAAATGGGTACATGATTACACATAAAAGCTAATAATATAAGCAAATTAGTGGAACATAGAAAAAATGCCCATCAGATCTATGGATCAGGGAAGACTTTATGATCAAAAAGAAAAACAGAGAAGTTCACATTAGATAAAAGAGATATTTTTAATTACATGAAATGAAAAAAAAAAGTTCTGCACAAACAAAACCAACAAAGCCTATTAAATGAAAGCAGAAAACTGAGGGAAATTTTGCAATAAGTTTTGCTGATAAAGGCTTCATTTATCACATTTATAGGGAACTGAGCCAAATTTATATATTAAAAAAAGAGTACTTACCTAATTGATAAATGGTCAAAGGATATGAACAAGCAGTTTTTAGCAGAAGAAATCAAAATTATAGAGTCATACGAAAAAATGCTCTAAATAATTTATGATTTGGAGAAAAGGAGATTAAAACAACTTTTACGTACCACCTAATACCTATCAGATTGGCTAATGTGACCAAAAAGAAAAATGACAAATTCTGGAGGAGACGTGAAAAAACAGATATACCAATGCACTTTTGGTAGAGTTCTGAACTAGTTCAACCATTCTGGAGAACAATTTGGAACTATAACCAAAAGGTTATGAAACTGTTACATATCCTTTAACCTGGCAAGATCACTACTAAGGAGGTGGTTAGGTGGTGCAGTGAGTAAAGCGCTGGCCCCAGAGTCACGAAGACCTGAGTTCGGATCCGGCCTCAGACACTTAACATGAAAAAACTAGCCATGTAACCTTGGGCAAGTTACTTAAACCCAATAGCCCTCAAAAAAAAAAGGCAAAAAAAAAAAAAAACCTATCACTACTATGTCTGCCTCCAGAGAGATTAAATAAAAGGAAAAAGGATCCATTTGTTGAAAAAGTATTTATGGAAGCTCTTTTTGTGGTGGGAAACAATTTGAAATTGAGGAGATGCCCAACAATTGAGGAATAGCTGAACAGGTTTGGTATATGATAGTGATATAATTATAAAACTATTATTCTATAAGAAATTACAAAGGGTATGTTTTCAGAAAAACCTAAGAATACTTATATAAACTGATGCAAACTGAATGACAAAACTTAAAAAATAAATGTGAACAGTAACAGCAACATTAAAACTATGATCTGATTGATACATGACAGTTACAAAGGACTTGAAAAATGCTCTCCAACTCCAGAGAGAGAATAGATTCTATGAGCAAATTGAAGGATACTTTTTTCACTTCCTTTATTTTTATTGCTTTTTTTCAACATATCTAATATGGAAATATGTTTTGTATGTCTACACATAGATGAGCAGGAGGGACTAAAGAGAGGGTGAGAATTTGGAACTCAAAATTTTTTTGAAAATGTTAAGAAATAAACAGAAACAACTATAATTGTGATATAAGGTTCCATAATTTGTTGTCTAAATATTTTTTAAATCTCATTACTTTAGAATAACTCTTGGGAAAGTCAGCCTAAAAGTTTAAAAAATGTCAACTACAAAGTATGTTTTAATTGATATAGCTTTAGGAGTTTCACATATATTAAGAACTGTCAAATAGGGACCTTGCTTTAATGAATCAAATAATCATTCAATGAGAATTTTTAATATATTTATTTATTTTCTAGGCACTCTTCAAGATATCTAGGATAAAAAGACAAAAGCAAAATAGTCCCTGCCCTCAGTGATCTTACATTCATTTTGGGAAGACAAATATATACATATATGAAAAGTCATTTAAGGATAAAAGGAAGAAAAGGCAGTACTATCCAAGGATCATAATTTAGAAGATAACACTTGAATGATAGTTAAAAGAAATTCCAAGACATCATAGAGAGGAAAGAATTTCTCTCAGGCAATAGGGGCAGCCAGTAGGTGTCAGTGCAGTCTGGCTGTACTATAAAATGATTTGAACATTTAAATTAAAGCAGCATCTCATGTTGGCCTCTCTTCACAGTTGAGTGTAGTGTAACCACAATGGATGGCTCTAAGAGGCTGAATCATTGTTGTTGATGTTGTTTTCCTTAAGATACCCTTCTGCTCTAGAATCATGTTCATTTTTTTCATTTGTTTACTTATCTGTCCCTGTGAAAAATAGCAATAATTTCACCTTATTCTCTTGGAGAATAATTACAAAATTAATTAGTAAGATTTCACTTTGCTTAGCAACATCATTGGGGTTATGTCATGGGAATGTTACAAGGCTAAAATGAGATAACATTAAGTAAAACATCATATAAAAGTCATATTAGTGTTGTAATTGCATGCATTAATTTCTTTAAAATAGAACTAATTCTCAGCTCTCATTAAAAGCAGCACATTTTCAGTAAATATATTTGCTTTTTTTCAGAATTGTGCTCTCTGTAAATTATCTCTCTTTTAAGCAATAAAAATAGCTGATTAATGGTTTTCATTGCAATACAGAACATCTTATATAGTCCAGGTAAGAGTAATATCGTTGAATAATACATCATTCTTGGCTCTTGGTAGCAACAGGTAATGTTATATTTGCCATGTTACAAACAGGAAAATGATGGTAAGACCTAAGAGGGTTTTCAAATGATTATGCCTACAGCAGAAACACCTCAGATACTTGTTGATTTATACAAACTTTAGCAGATAGCTAAGGAACATGGAAAAATAAACATGCTGCCTTCAACTTTGCAATATCCCTTTAATGTCAGATATTCTTTCTACATATATTTTAATTTTTTTATCCCCATCTCAAAATACCAACAGTTTGCTTTTCAAATATTTAGATAATTTTTGACTGATTAATATGATGACTAGAGAATTCATAAATATATATATACATATATATATATATATAGTAGCCCCTTATTGATGAGTTTACTAATAGGAAGTGTAGTTTTCCCTAACAGGAAGGAGGGAATGAGGAAGAAAGTATATGAGAGCTATCAAAACATGGGAGCAGAGAAGCATAAGCTTCAAGAAGAGGAAAAGAAGCTAGAGATGAAGCTGTGGCCCAGTTTCAGAGGTCAGTCAATTGATAATGAAGGATACTTCTATTTTGAACTGGAAAAGAATTCATGAGCACTAGTAGCCTTATATGACTCACTGATTGGTCTAAAGAGTGATATACCTGAACAGAATTTTGCTATTTCTCTGGCAGTTTCCACTCCTGGGAACCAAGCAAATTTATCCATCTATACTGTCTCATCTCTGGGAGATTCTTCTCTTTAAATCTGTCTGTACTTTTATAATGATTTTTGTCTCTACAAAATCATGAACTATTTTTTTCATTACATTCCAAGTATTAGCTATAAAGGAATGGACTACACATTGGGAAGAACAAAAAGGAACCTATGGACTTCAAGTCTATATTGAATTGCCTCCTTCCTCATTACATATCCCTATATCCATACTGAAATGACCTCAGGTACTTGAATCTGGTCTTGAATTGAGTCCAGGAACATAGGAGAGGAGGGAGCTAGTTTGTACATGCTCAACCCAGAGAACCTCATGCTATAAAGAGAAAATCTCTAGCAAGGAAATAGAGGGACCCAAATCAACCATGAATTTCCCCAATTTTAAGGTTTTCTAGACACAAAGGGGCAATCTATATCTTGTATATCTTCCTTATATTCTTGGATAAGTATTTCAAAATCTCCCTAAAAATTTACATAAAACATATACCCAGAAAAGATTGAATGGTAGCTATTTTAGGGAGAGGAAGTTATGGGGAACTCTATGAGGGTGTTACATTAATATTTAAAACTCCTAGGTCTTTAACATAAAGTCACTGCAGCCAATTGCAGTGAATTACCAAAGTTATGATGAACATAACACTTACAGAGTCTGATCTTCAAATAATCTTCATAACAAAACAAGACATGTCATAAATCTATTGAATTGACCCATTAATCAATACATCATGTTACAATTATGATAAAGATATTTCAGTTTTTCAGAAAAATGAAGTGAAACCTAAGTGATAGATTCATATATTTATCGGTTTTTACACTTTAAATACTTCTAACTCTTTAGATTATGCCTGTCAAGAATGAGTGATGATGTCAACCTTATGGTGGTTCTATTCAGGACTCCTTCATTTAGTAAAAGAGGTTTATATTTTTCTCTATGAAGAAAAGTTGAACTCACACACCTACCCATCTTCTTCTTTACCTTCTTGTGAATTTAAGGTCATATTAGCTAAAATATATAGGAGAATAACTAAATTTTATCTACAAAGAAATACAATCAAAGGTACTTTTATCAAAGATTCAAACAAATTAATAATAATTGCAATCACAATTTTGGTGTGACTTCTTGAGTGTCATGGTATGACTGAATAACCTGGAGAGGCTTAAAAGAACTGATGCTGAGTGAGAAGAGTAGAACCAGGAGGAATTTGTACACAATTACAGACACAACATATTGTGATGACCAACTTTGATAGACTGGACTCTTCTCAACAATGCAGGGATATAAGTCAATCCCAAAAGACGCATGATGGAGAGAAAAACATGCATCCAGAGAAAGAACTAGAAAGAACTAAATTTATATCCAGGTGGAAGCAAAATACCTGATCTTTTTCATTCTCTCATTTGATTTTATGTCCTCTTTACCATTTTTCATTCCAGCTGGTACAATCTATCCTTATAACCTGACCATTGTATAATGTGAAAGTATTTACAGATCCTATACTCGATTATAAGACGCCATGGGGGGGAGGGGAAGGAGGGGGACAAAATGTGAAATTCAAGGAATTGTGGAATTGAATCCTGTAAACTAAAAGGAAACAAACAAATTAATAAATTAAAAATTGAATTAAAAAAAACTAAAATAAAGTGGACTTGGGGTTCATGAAAACAAAATCACTTAACCTGATTCATCCTTGCTGAAAGAAAAAAATATATATTTTTCACCTTATCCAAACATGAAACTCTTCTGCAGAACCCATGAGGCAGAAGTGTCAAAATATTTTAGACATAGGAAAACTTTTTATACAACCTAACAAGCCCAATTTTCCACCTCCAACAGATGGAATGAGGAGTTTTCTTTCAGAAGGGAATCCCAGTCCTGTCTATAGATGCTGAGACATTCTCCAAGGGTAAAGGATGATGGAAAACTACTTTATATTACACAAAAGAATTAAGGTTTCTACTGAGCAGAAAAGATGTCAATTATATCTATCTATCTATGTATATGTATGTATATATATATATATATACATAGATATATATGGGGTGGGGTGAGGTGTGTGTATATGTATGTAAATATATATGTATGTGTATATCTTTTTTTTACTTCACCAAGCATAGCACTTTAAACATGCAATTAATGCATGTTGTTTTAGACTGGACATATTTTCTACTACTGTCCTCTGAGGCCTCATTTGGGAAGGTTGAGATCCTGGGTTCTTGGAAGTATACAGTAGCAAAACAACTTCTGCCAGGTTTCACCATTCAAGAAAGGCTTTGAATAAGATCTCTATGATGGATTATATGTCTTATCCAAAACTCAGCCTATCTAAGTCTCATGACTCTCATCACCATGTTGTCTTCCAAAAGCTGAATTTTTTAAAGAGGGAGGTGTTAGGTGAGAAGGGATTTCATGAGAAAACTCATGGAAGGCATCAATTAAAACATTGCAGGTTTATAATCTGTGCCAGTGGAAGGCAGACCCACTAATAGGAAATGAATTTTTGATGCACAGGCCTCTTAGAATCTTTAGCTTGTTTAAGAATCAAATGCTATGTCCTATAGGAGGATTTTCTGATCCCTCCAGTTGTCACTTTTGCCAATACCTTTGCACATACCAGGTGTTTCAGAAGTCTTAGGGTTTTAAGCTATTTAAAATACTGTGAGTATACACACATACTGTATGTATACACACATACCCACATGTATATGTATGTGCATGCATATAATATGTGCATATGTATGTGCATTGTGTATGTATATATGGTTTATGTATATGTATATATGTATTGACATGTGTATAGCTTCCCTTCAAAGGAAGGTAAACTCTTTGAAGACAAGCTGTTTCATTTTTGGCAAGTGTCTAGCATATTATCTGGCACATAGTAGGCATTTAAGAAATTTTTGTTGAGGGGGTGGCTAGGTGGCACAGTGAATAGAGCACCAGCCCTGGAATTCGGAGGACCTGAGTTCAAATTCAGTCTCAGATACTTAACACTTACTAGCCATGTGACTTTGGTCAAGTCACTTAACCCAAATTGCCCTGCCCTCCCCTCTCCAGAAAGCTAGCTAGCTAGATGAATGAATGAATGTTTGTTGAATGGATGGATGAATTAATTTATACAGATATGCAAATAATGATATTTTGCATATCATGTGTAATTATGGGCAAATTTCTCAAACTGATTTCACCAAATCTATTAACTAGGGTTGGTGATATCTGTGGATAGTAGGAAGGAAGTAAAAAACGTTTATTAAGTTCTTACTATGTGCTAAACACTCTGCTCGGTGCTTTACATATATCACATTTAACCCTCAAAACAACTCTGGAAGAAAGGTGTTATATAACTTGCCTAGGGATACACAACTAGTATATGTGTGGGGTAATATTTAAACTAAGGTCTTCTTGACTCCAGGCTCAGCAGTCTGTCTACTGTTCAATCTAGCTGCCTCTAGTAGATAATAGATAGAAACTGGGTCATGGAATCAGGATGACCTGGGTTAAAATTTACCTCTAACAGGCTATGTGCTGATAGGCAGATCATTAAACTCTCAGTGCCCCAGGTATTTGCAGCTGTGGGACCAGTCCAAAAAATAATATTCATATTAATACTTGTTCTGTCTACTTTGTTATGTGGGATGAGGATCAAATGAGACAGTGTACATAAGGTGATCATATGTGTGTATGTGTATATGTAACTGACAATTTTGCAGCTTATCATAAACCTGCTTGCATCTTTTACACAATATGAAATGGCCCTCCCTTATCCTTAGACACAACTGGGATTCCCTCCTGAAGAAAATTCCTCATTCCCTCTGTTGGAAGTGGAGAATTAGGCTAATCAGACTGTGTAAAATAGTTTTCCTGAGGCTAAAACATTTTGACAACTCTGCCTCATGGGTTCTTCAAAAGAGGTTTATATTTGGATAAGGCAAAAAAAAGTGTCTTTTCTTTTAGCAAGAATGAATCAGGTTAAGTGACTTTCTTTGCATGAACCACAAGTCCCACTTTGGTCAAAACAATAAACAATTCTTGTCCTTAAGGAGCTTACATTTTATTTAGAGGATACAATGTTCAAATAGATGAGCATAAATGTTATAGTTTGGGGAGGAAGCAATTGGGGAGATCAGAATAGTCTTCCCTTAGATTCTTATAAAGTAGTACCTAAGCTGAAACCTAAAGTAACATCAGAAATCTAAGAGGTAGATAGAAATGAGGAAGGAGTGCATTCCAGGCATGATAAAAAAGCCTGTGGTACAGCAAAGAGGTGACAAATGGAGTGTTGAGGATGATCAATAGCAAGTAGGTCATTTTGGCTCTAATGTAAAGTACGTAAAGGACAGTTAAAGGACAGTGATATACAATAAGTCTGGAAAGATGTCAGAAAGTTAAGAGCATTAAAAACCAAAAAGGAGTCTGTATTCTATCCTAAAGGTGAAAGGAAACCATTGAAGTTTTTTTTAGTATGGATTTAGGGAAGGTCACATAGTTAGATTTGTATTTTATTAGGAAGATTATTTTTGGAAGCTCTGTGAAAGATATATTATTAGAGAGAAGAGAAATCAAAATGCAAGAACTCTAAGACATTGTACAGGTGAGAGGAAAAGAAAGAGTGAACCAGGCTAGATCACCATTCGACCACAGAGAAAGTGACAGATGTGAGAAATGTTGGAAAAGTTAAATAGATAAGATTTATCAATGGATTAGAGGGAGAAGGAAAGTTGAGGATGACTGAGTCTGTAAATTCATTTGGCTGGAAGCATGATAGTGCCCTCAACAGAAATAAGGAAGGTTAAAAGAGAGATCATTGTTTTGTTATGATTTTTCTGATGGTGGGTTTTGGGGAGAGGAGGAAGTTACTGAATTCAGTTTTTGACATGTTAAGTTTGAGATGCCTTTGGGACAACCAGATTTTAGCATCATGTATAGATCTGAGAATCATATATATGGAGAGTGGTGGTTAGAGGGTAAAAAGAGAAAAAAGAATATAGATCAGAGAACTCTGGGATTCAAAAGATGAGAGAGTGGGACACAGATAATAAGTTGTTTATTCAATCATTCAACAAACAATTGTCAAGCACTCATTATGTGCAAGATATTTGGGATAGAAAGACAAAAGGTAAAACAGTCTTTGAAGAAGCTTAAGTTCCTCTTGGGTATGGATGCATACATGTATTTGTAGGGCAGATGATAGGGAAGATAAGGAAATACAAGATACTTTGAGGAGAGATATATAAAATTACAAAGTGGGGCAGAGAGGGGTAGCTCTCTCGCTTATGTGTGCAACAAGGGCAAGCATCACACACACAGACACACAGACACACACACACTGCCTATCACAACAGAGTAGTATATTAAAGAAAGATATATGAAACAAACTAAACTTTAATGGATTTATGCATTTGCATGAGTGTGTGCTGGTGTGTTCCTGTGTAACACTGTGAAGATTCTTCCTGGCACTCTACAAAAAAATCTGGTTGAGATACAACCATGTATTTTCTCTCTTCATTGAAAACTGCTTTGGGTTCATTAGCTTCCACAAATACTAGAGGTCTTACATTTCACATCTGTAAATTTGTAACTAGACTTGGAAAAAAGCAACTAGGGCAAAATCACTCTCCTGAGAGTCTTAAACCCTGTGTAACAGTTGCATAGTGAGGTAGAGTAGGGCAATTTCTCTGTATATTTACATATTCAGACACCCTCCAGGAGGCTCTAAATTTCCTATATTTCTCTTAAAGTTTTCTTTGATTTATTCCCCAAATATGAACATTACTCTCATCTAGCAACATTATCCTAATTTCATCTTATTCAAATAACACATTCTGCTGACAGCCCATACACTAATTCCATTTTTCTTGCACATTTTGAAAAGGCTTCTGAGAGCACATAGTATATATTTTAAAGGTAATTAAACATAGTTTTCATCAGCATACAATTATGGCCTTCCCCATCTCAATCTGGTAGTGTGACACATAAAGGATTTTATGTGAGGAAAGTAAGCACGCTGCTATCTTTAATGTGTACTTTTTCAGATGCTTTGCTCTATAGAGCACTACCTCCTACAAAGTTGTTCTGGCTTTCGTATATTTTATCTCTATTGTTCAGCAATAAGCATATTAATTTTGCTTTCTTATGTATGTTTTCATAGAAGTCTGAAAAGAAAGATGGGTAACAGATGGAAAGCAAATCAATTAAATAATATTTTGCCATTCAAAAAGAATATGCCATTTAGAGAAAATAAGTTGTCCTATTTTTGAATTTTTATCCTGCTTCCTTAATCTGAGAAAAGCTGTGTTAGCATTAGTTTCCTCTCTGATCATAGGGAGGAGGAGATTTGGGTTCTTCTACTTGGTACTACCAGAGTACAAGCTCTGGCAAGCTCTTCTAAGCTGGCAAGACTTTAAGCCCTGGCCCATGATTAGCCAACGTGTAAAGTAATCCAAAGAGCAGCTTAACACTTCTCTTTGTCTCCAGGTCTAACAATATTATTTTAAAAAGATAATGCTACTCAGGCATGATGTTCTTGGTGAAACCATGCTGATTCATTGCATCCTTTTTACAAATGTTCAGAACTATCCCTTTAAAAATAGAGTTTATATGCTTTTGTTTTTCCCAGGAATAAAAGTAAAATTACCAGTCTAGAATCTGTAAATTCTTGCTGTCTTTTTTTAATTATTGGGGGCATTTTCTCTTCTCCAATGCAATGACACCTCTACTGTCCTTTGTGGTTTTTTTAAAGAGAATACATAGTGGTTCAACAATCATAAATATAATATGATAGGATATGGCTCTTTTTTTCCTTTTAGGGCTGATGGTTTAAACTCATAATTCTCCTTTATTACCTGTATCTCTTCACTTATCTTGAGGTTCAATTCCCAACAGAAGTAGGGTTCATTTTTGTTCTGTTCTTTACAATTGAAAGATCATTTATAATAGTTTCTTCTTCTCTCTGTTATGTTCTTATCATCTCATCCAAATAATCTTTTCCTTGCTTTTATCCTCCTCTTACCCATAACATAGTTGATTTGGTAGGACAAGCTATTTCCTGATGTAGCTTCCCTGATCTTGAATATCTTCCTTCCCCTATGAAACCTGATTGGCACCAGCTTTCCTGATGCAGCTTTCTGCATCACAGGTCACAATCTCACGTAGCCAGAGCCTCTTATTCTTGGTGAGTGTCCAAGATCATGGGAGTCGCTATACCCTGATGACTGACTGATTGCCTCCAGACAAAGACAAGGAAAGTCACATCCACAGAAGCTAAATGTATCCTTCTTGCTTACCCTTTCTGTGTTAGGGCAAAGTAAGCCTTTTACTTTGTTACATGTCCAGTGACTTTAAGTGCCTCATTTTGTTCCAACATCAAGCCAGAAATAGGAGGGTGATGACATTTTTTACAGCAGGTGGGAAAAGCACAGTTTCCAGGCATAGCTCAGAATAAGTTTCAGACACTTGTTCCTCATGATTTAAGAAGAAAGCCGAAAGACTTAGTGGACTCTTTACATTTCAGAAAGCCAACATTCCACACCTAGATATCCTGTTAGCCCCCATTAAAAAACAATAGTAACACACAGTCAGTGTTTTCCAAGTTGGGCACTAAACAGGCTACAACCCTTGGATAATGAAAAGTAGGTTGTCCAGCAGTCTCTCCCCTTTGGTTCTTAGGATCCTGCAAGTTCCATGTTTCTAGAGGTCTCTTTCTATAAAGACTACCCTATGTGGAGCCCTTGGCAGGCACCAAGGGGTGACCAGAATAAATTACTATTGTGTCAGGAGCTCCATGCTCCCCAGAGCAACCACTCACTCTACTGATTTTGGAAAACAATTGCTTGCTTCTTATTGTGCACTAGTTACTGCTAAATAGATGACATAGGATCATAAAAGCATGTCCAGAATTGCCTATTATTGGTTGATTGATACAAAATGTTCCCTCTAGCAAAAGGAATAGAGCACAGAAGCCTCCTGTTGCTAAATGGAAATTGTACAGTAGAAATAATGCTTGCCTGGAGCAGCTAGGTGAAACAGTAGATAACATACTGGTCCTGGAGTCAGGAGAACCTGAGTTCAAATCTGGTCTCAGACACTACTCTGGACAAGTCACTGTAATAAGAATGTAAATTTTGAAGATATTCCCTGCCCCTAGGCTAATGTGCACCTGAAGCCTGGGGTGGGAGGCTTGTTTTTCAGTAGATACTTCTTGATTGGCCAGTGAGTCAATAAGGTTGTTACATTCTCTGAGCCAGGAGAAGGCTATATAAGCCCTGATGTGTAGCTTTGTTTTGGGACTCACTTTGAGAAGTATTCTGTGATTTGATCTGAATTCTGGGAAGCCGTTGTTGAGAGTCCCCCGGCTTTGAAAAACCCAGAATGTGGAAACCCAGATGTTGACTGGGTATGGATGTAATGGTTTGACAGTTTGGAATTCTGTCTACTTGATGTTTCTGTCTTGATAATTATGCCTGTATACTTTGAGGTTCAGGGTGCTGACCTTTTCTCCTGAACAAGGTAAACGATATATGTCTGACTGATTAAAGTAAGCTTGTTAACCCATTTTGAGTTGCTTTCCTTTATCAAAGCAGATCTAAAAAGCTGTGTTGGCAGGCACCCTGGGGACACTGGGGTGCTTACTGCAACAGTCACTTACCCTAATTTCCTCCAAAAGAAGGAGAGGAGAAGGAGGAGAAGAAAGAAAGAAAGAAAGAAAGAAAGAAAGAAAGAAAGAAAGAAAGAAAGAAAGAAAGAAAGAAAGAAAGAAAGAAAGAAAGAAAGAAAGAAAGAA
>NW_027186349.1:1828609-1828761 GCF_028583685.1 Petaurus breviceps papuanus | reverse complement strand
AGAGAAAGGAAGGAAGGAAGGAAGAAAGAAAGAAAGAAAGAAAGAAAGAAAGAAAGAAAGAAAGAAAGAAAAAAAGAAAGAAAGAAAGAAAGAAAGAAAGAAAGAAAGGAAGGAAGGAAGGAAGGAAGGAAGGAAGGAAGGAAGGAAGGAAG
>NW_027186349.1:1810160-1828599 GCF_028583685.1 Petaurus breviceps papuanus | reverse complement strand
AAGGAAGGAAAGATCCTGAAGGAAGGAAAGATCCTGGGAGGAAGGAAAGAAGGAAGGAAGGAAGGAAGGAAGGAAGGAAGGAAGGAAAGAAGGAAGGAAGGAAGGAAGGAAGGAAGGAAGGAAGAAGAAAATAAATAATGCTTGCCTGTATCCCTCTGGTATTAGTTCTCTTGACAAACAGGTGGTGACTATGCCAGAGACTAAGGCTTTCGATTCAGACCTCCTCTGCTGATTCAGTGAATTCAAAACAAACCTTGTTTGTGAGGAATGCCATTTTAGCTGGTCATCTGATAGTTCTATCCACTATAAGAAACCCATGCACTGCTGGACTTGAACAGCCATTAATCTGGCAAAAGAAGATATCCTAGGGAGTAGGGGTGCTGACAAGTATTTCCAGCTGGCTAAGTTCCAGGATGAATGCCTAGCATGTTAAAAAGCCTTGAGGGATGAGGTAGAGAAGATAGTCATCTTTAATAGCTTCTGAGCAGTGCCCATGGGCATGGCCAAGTAGTCTAGTCCTACAAAGCAAAGGACTAGACAATCCAAGGCTTTCCCCTTTGGGTTCAAGATTAATGGACAACTGTTGCTGTTGTCTCCCACTACATATGGTTGTATATAGGATACATTAGCACCCATCAGAGATATATGCTAAGCCACCAGTTTGGAGCTGTTAAAACAGCAGCAAAGATTGACTCCAGTGTCACTGTGGACGTTTGAGTAGTGATACCATGTTGTAGTAGGCACAAAATGTCCATAAAAATGCTCCCCCTCGCTAAGGATTAGGCAGCTATTACTAACACAAGTGGTTCTCAGCCTATCTCCAACTGGGAAAATGGGACTCTCTTGCCTCTGGGTAAAAGTTTTGCCCCCTACTGATGAACTGCTGCATCATACATTTGACTGCCCATGTCAGATATTGATGCATAGCCACCATAGTTATAAAGCAACCTCCCAGAAGCTTTTTTTCTTGACAAATTGATGTTACTTTTGAAAAGTCTCTAAGAATGTCTCTATCTGACAAGAATGGACTATTCTGGGACATAGTTCTATCTAATACTCTCCAGCTTATCCTCATTCATTCCCTAGCAGTCTCTATCCTCAGTCCTTATCCTCCCAGAGGGCACATTATACCTTGGGAAAATAGTTCAAGTCCCCCTCAAGGGACAAACTTCCTTTCCTTTTGGATGGTTAGGGAAACTCCTTCCCAAAAAAGGTTTGGGGAAACCAAGTGTGATATTGTTGAGAGCAATATCGCTTTGTAATAGCAGGGGGAAGGCAAAAATGTTGCTTTCTAACGGTGGGTATGTATTTACCTCGAAGAAAAGAGATCCCTTAGTTGACTAGTCTGAGTCATTGGATGAGGGTGAGGAAGAGTTCTTATTTATTAAGCTAATGTTGAAGGATTTGTCACTTTCACAGAAGCCTCTAAGGGGACATTGCTTAGTATTAGTTCCTTGATGTAGCTCTCAGGGAGGGGGCATTTTTGAAGAGGGGACAAATAATACTGATTGGGGAGTGCAGGAAGGGCCTCAGTAACAACATAGATTATAAGATAGATTTTATGAAATGCATCTGTGAACTTTCAGCCACTTTACTACAGATGATTCTGATGAAGAATAAAGAATTGTCGACTGTGACATAAGTGTCCACTTGGAGGCCTTGATGTTCCTGAACTGCTCCTGCTCATAAACATCTTGCATCAGGAGAAGAAATCTGTGACTGTACTAAAGGTGTCATCATTTGTGCTGTGGCTCTGATGTTCTTGGTGTTGTTCTGCTTCATCGTGGCCAATTTACCTTAAGAAGCACCCTGTGAACTACAAAGATCATCACCAATAATACAGATCGGACTTTGAAGCTTTGAAACAATCTTTGTGAAGGAGAAAAGAAAGACTTAGGGCTTCTGGCTTTTGCATTCCTCCATATTTTTGTTTATCGAGTTTTTGTTTGTTTGTTTTTCCTTTTCCCCCTTTTTTGTTCTCATAGTACTACTTAAGACTGGAGGACTTCTTAGTTAGTTAAATGGAGGAAGGTCTTCTAGAATAATCATCATTAGGACCTTGCCACCAAGGCAGTATGTAGCAGGACCTGTAGTTTCCTAATGCAGCTTCCCTGACTCAGAAACAACTTCCTTTCCCCACAAAACCTAATTGGCCCCAGGATCTCTGATGCCCTTTTCTGGTCTAAATACATAAAAAGTTACAACCATCTGTAGTCTTATGGAGAAAGGTGGGGAGGGGAGCTGGATGTCCAGAAAAGCTAAGTTCCACTGTATCCTTGTTGCATATCCTTCCTGTACTACAGAAAAGTAAGTCTGCTCCTTTGTTAAATGTTCAGTGATTTTCAAGTGCCTCGTTTTGTTCCAACATGAGACCTGAACTAAGAGAGTGATGGCTTTAGTGCTGTGCCTACAATAACTCAAAAAGCCCTTTGCTGTCTTTAATGATCATTGCCAACTTAGCTCACTCTGAACTTTAATGCTCCCAACACTTTACTTCCAGAACTGAGGCTTTCTTTTATATTTATTTTACATAATATGCCTCTGATTATGTCTTCTTAATGGGTCTAATAATGCCACCTAAGTTGGGCTTTGGCTGTTCCCTTTAAAGCACATACCTTTAACAATGCAGAGATGTAGACCAACATAAATCTTGATTGCCTGAGAGACCTCTCAGCTCGTTACGGTAGGTAAATATGGAGAGATATGACTTTAGATTGGTGGAGAGATTAAAGAGATAGGAAAGTTACATTTCATAGAGACAAGAGAAAAAAAGGGATGCTTAGACCTGAAATAGTTCATTGGAGCCCACAGAGGAACAGGCATGTGGGAAAAGCTGGGTTCCTCAGAGCCTGATTCACAGTACCTGTATCCCTGAGACTGCTAAGTAAGACTGGACATAGCAAGTGAGATTAGTCACTCTTTGAATAAAAATTTTCATCTTGCTCTCAAGTCAGAATCTCCTTCTCCATGAATTTTATTATCAAAACTAATATGTATGACTTCCTTAATTGCTGTTTTACTAGGTTTTTTTTTGTTAAAATATGTTTATTTGCTATGTGTCATTGTCTCTTGTATAATAAGCATTTGGTGGGAGGAATCTAAATGAGCTAAGAAAAAGCTGGTTTCTTCCCTCTAATTTGTAGTGACCAAGGGAAAGAGTTTTTTTTTTATCTTGAACAATCTAAAAGAGCAATTTATCTCTAGACTCAAAATATCGGGTATAATAGATACCCCTATTGAATTTAAAATAGTAAAGCAGTGAGTATCCAGACATAGCTGGACATCTAAACATGGTTATACTATTAATATCTTAAACTCACCAGGTCCAATGTGCCTATCCTTCATCATAAGTTCCCTGTTTTTTGTTGTTCATTTGCTTGTTTTTTAAAGATATTGTTATCTTCTCAGTCACCCTAATTAATTACCTTTGCATCATACTTGCCTCTTTCCTCTTAAAAACTCAATATACAAGTAATAGCAAAGTCTTGATGTGTCCTCTTTCACATCATCTCTGGAATTCATGGCAAGGCCACAAAACTAGTTCAGTTCCTCATCACCTTTTATCTGAACTATTTCAATAGATTCTTAATTTATTCCAGATTTTCAATCTTCTCTCTAATCCATCTTCCATGTAGCTACCAAATAACTTACTTTAAGCACTGGACTAACTATATTATTCTACTATTCAAAAATTTTCACTGGTTCCCTAGTGACTATAGGGAAAAATGCAGTTTTTCCAGCCTTGCTTTTAGGGCCCTCCAACATGTGGGTCTACCCTTCATTTCCAGAATTGCTCACCAGCATATCTCTTGACACCTTCTAAATTCCAACTATACTGGAATAGTACCTGGTTCCCTTACTTGAAAGTCCTTCTCCTGATGCTTGTTGTAATGCAAGCAGTCTCCCAAATCTGGAACGTACTTGTTCTTCACTTTTGTCTCAGAATCTCTGTCTTTCTAACAAGTCATTGCTCAGTTACTGCCTCATCTAAAACACCTTTTGTTGGGGGCGGCCATGTAGCACAGCGAGTAAGAGCACTGGCTCCAGTGTCAGGATAACCTGGAGATCGAATCCCAGGCTCTGACACTTAGCACCCACCCAGAATCACCTGGCCGTGTAACCTTGAGCAAGTTACTTAACCCCAATTGCTTAGGGGTGGCCTGGTAGCACAGTGAGTAAGAGTACCGGCCCCAGTGTCAGGATGACCTGGAGATCGAATCCCAGGCTCAGACACTCAGCACCACACCCAGAAATAACTGGCCATGTAACCTTGAGCAAGTTACTTAACCCCGATTTCTTATAAAAAAATAAAATAAAACACCTTTCATGTTGTCAGCCTCGACCTTGACTCCTGAAATTACCTTGAATTTATCTACACACGTTATATCCTCCCAGGGGTAGGGAGTATTCATTTTTTTCTTTGTATTTCTATTGCCTAACATACTGTCATGCATATAGTAGATGTTTAAACATATTTGTTGAATCAAATAGAATACTCTTTCTCATTCTAAGTTGGAAGGTTCATCTTCCCTGAAGTTTCTCTCATTTCTATTTTTGTAACAAAGTCCTCTTTGTTGATCAAAATCAGGACTGGAACAGCAATTCCCTTAGTCTCTTCCTCTTCCTTTTGGCAAATGACATTATTGTTAAGATACAATAAAATTTTATTGGCTGTTGCTCTATTCTTGTAAGAAAAACATCACTTGTCCTTTCCTTCACCTTAGCAAGTTCCTAATGGGTATTTTGAACTGGATTTCCCAGATCCATCTCAAACTCAGCATGTCCAAAATAGAACTCATTATATTCTCCTTCCAGCCCACTTCCCCCTCCCCCCAAAAATGTATCTATTTTTGTAAAGGGTACAACATCCTTCTAGTTATCTAAATTTACAAACTCGTTATCATATTTTATCCCTCATTCTATTTCATTCCATATATTCAATTATAATTTACCATATCTTGAAAATTTAGAGTGGTCCTTCCTTTCCAGATGATTGTTCATCCAAAATCCAAAATAGGAGAAGGTCCTTATCAGTTATTGCTAGCTATGCTACATTTAACTCAATTCCCAGTCCACTGCATAGCCCTAGAGCCTAACCCTCTCCCTGGCACATAGCATGTGCTTAATAAATATTTTTGGAATAAAGGAAGTTTTTTTGCTTGTCTGGTTTTTTATGCTTTGGGGATAGAGCTGATTCTTCATGATAATCCAGAGGGCAATAAAAGACTCTTCCAAAATATCCTTTTCTATTAGTAGGAAGATCTGAACTTGTGTGCATCCACTAGTTATCTGGCACTGGCAGACACAGAAGCATTGTTCACTTTCTGAAAGTCACTGAAAAATTACCCTTTACCTCCTTTGTCCCCCTACCCCCACCTTAGGAAAATACAGCCTCTATCCTCTGCTGTTCTTACTGTTAGAACTTGCATCCAACCCATGTTTCTTTTTCCTATGGTTAGCTGTTGGTTGGCCACATCTTTTCTCTTTGTGAGTTTTTGTCAAATGATATGCTGTAGAAATAGTCCATGTATTGGGCATGGAATCTAATGAAATTGGGCTCTTATATTCAATGATTCTCTGTGGGTTGTATTGAGCCATTAAGTAAGGTACTGCAAAAGGAACTAAAGTGACTAGTGACAACATAAAGATGATAGTCATAGGTTCATAGACTGAGTTGGCAGGGACCTTAGGAAGTATCCAGTCTAACTTTCTCATTTTACAGAAGAAAATGAATGCCTGATAGGTAACTTACCCAAGGACACTCAGGTAGTAAGTGGAAGCACTGTGATTTGAAATTAGATCCTCTATATACAGAATCCTTTATACTATATTACACTAGCTCCAAAATGGGAATAGATGAGGAGGCTAAAGACAAAATAAAATTACTTTGCTTAAAACAATCTTGCCCTGGGTTTTGTAAGCAGATGCAAAGGAAGGGCCATGAGGTGAATAAAAAAAAAAAGCTAAGCATCATCAATGCCAAGTAATGAAATTTTATATCAAAGGAAGTGAAAACATACAAGCTCTTATAAAAATCCTTTCCACTAAAAATGTCAAATAAACCTTCTTGACTTCTGACACTGTAGTAACTTGAATCAAGAATGAATTATTCTGGGGGCCAAGTCAAGTTGGCGGAGTAGAAACAGGAGTTCCACAGGGCTCCAGCTTCCACCTCCCCCCATTCGTGTAAAAGGTGACTCTGAACAAACTTTGGAGCTACATAACCCACAAAATGACACAGAAGCTAACCTCCCACTGAGAACAGCCCAGCAGACCAACAGCAAGTGGCCAGCACAACACTCTGGGAGCCAAGCCCAGCCCAGTGAGAGCCCAAGGTTCTAGACTCAGGATGGCCTGATCAGCTGCCAGCTGGAAGGACTTCAGATCACCAGCAGCCTTGGCAGTTTCCAGAATTATCAACCCACAGATGCTAAGGAAAAAGTGAGAGGTCAATGCAGTATGGAATTTGGGATCTGGTATTTTGGGAGTGCTGTCGGCCTTTATCCCCTGGAGGGAGAAGCTGCTAAGGCACCACTGCCATGCAGCTGCTGCCACATGGCAGCTTCAGCTCATGGCATGCAGATTGTAGGGGGACCAAACAACCAGTCTGAGGGGTAATCACTCTTGCTTTAACCTACTTGGATCTGGATTGAGGTCTAGGGTAGAGGTCCTGGGGTGTGTAACCAGCTTGTCAGAGCATGTGGAGCCTTCAGAGAGGGCACCCAACTAATACCTTCGGCAGCTGAGAAAACCCCAGCAATGGGGACAAAGCTGCCCTATCTGGTAGTAGAGTCCTACTGTGGCAAAAAGCTCAAAAGTCAACTAATTGAGTGGTAACATGAGCAGGGGGACAAAAAGGATCAAAGCATGGATGAGGAGGAAGACAGCTGAGTCATAACTCCTGCACCAAAAGATTCCAAGAAAAATATGTGCTGGTTACAGGCCATAGAGAACCTTACGAAGGACTTTGAAAAGGAAATAAGAGAAGTGGAGGAAAAATTGGGAAGAGAAATGAGAACGATGCAAGAAAATTATGAAATGAGAGCCAACAAATTGACTGAAGAAAATAACACCTTAAAAAATAGACTAACTCAAATGGCAAAAGAGGCTCAAAAAGGCAATGAGGAGAAGAATTTCTTAAAAAGCCGAATTTGCCAGATGGAGAAAGAATCTCAAAAGCTCACTGAAAAAAGTCATTCCTTCAGAATTAGACTGGAGTAAATGGAAGCTAGTGACTTTATGAGAAATCAAAATATTATTAAACAGATCCAAACAAATGAAAAAAATAGAAGGCATTGTGAAGTATCTCATTGGGAAAACCACTGACCTGGAAAATAGATCCAGGAGAGATCATTTAAAAATTATTGGACTACCTGAAAAAAAGAACCTAGAAATCATCATTCAAGAAATTCTCAAGAAAAATTGCCCTGATGCTTTAGAACCAGAGGGCAAAATAGAGGTTGAAAGAATCCACTGATCGCCTCCTGAAAAATATCCCCCCCAAAAAAACTCCTAGGAATATTATAGTCAGGTTCCAGAATTCCCAGATCAAGGAGAAAATATTACAAGCACCCAGGAAGAAACAATTTAAGTATTGTGAAAACACTATCAGGATAAAAGGATCTGGCAGCTTCTACACTGAGGTATCGAAGGGCTTGGAATATGATATTCTGGAGGGCAAAGGAGCTGGAATTAAAACCAAGAATCACCTACCCGGCAAAACTGAGTATCATGTTTCAGGGGAACATATGGTCATTAAGTAGAATAGAGGACTTTTAAGCATTCTTGATGAAAAAACCAGAGTTGAATAGAAAATTTGACATTCAGATACAAGAAGCAAGAGAAGCATGAGAAGGTAAACAGGGAAAAGAAATCATAAGGAACTTATCAATGTTGAACTATTTACATTCCTACATGGAAAAACGATAATTGTAACTGATGAAACTTTTCTCAGTATGAGAATAGTTGAAAGGAGTAGAAATGTGTGTGTGTATGTGTGTGAGTGTGTGTGTATCTATCTTTATAGCAGGGTATATGGGCATATGAATACATATGTGAATGTGTGTATATATGCATACAGGTATACATAGACAGTGGGCACAGGACCAATTTAATGGCAAGGGATAATACTTAAAATGTGAAATTAAAATGTGAGAGAGGAATATAATGAGAGGAGATGTGGAGAGACAGAATGGGGTAAACCATCTCATATATAAAAGGCAAGGGAAAATGGTTACAATGGAGGTGAAGAACAAGAAGGCAAAAGGGAATGGGTCAACCTTATTCTCATTGAATTTGGCTTAGGGAGGGAATGACATGCACACTAAATAGGGTATCTCACCCTACAGAAGAGTAGGGTGGAAGGGGATGAGAGAAAGGATGATGGAGGGGAGGGCAGGTTGGGGGAAGAGAGCAGTTAGAAGCACACACTTTTGAAAAGGGACAGGGTCAAAGTAGAGAATAGAACAAGTGGGAGGTGGGATAGGAGGTAGGGAAATACAGTCAGTCTTTTATAATATATCCACTATGGAAATGTTTAGCTACTCATGTACAACCTATCTTTAATTGCTTATCTTCCCAGTAAGGGTGGGTGACAAGGGAGGAAGGGAATGAATCTGGAATTCAAGGTTTTAAAATCAAATATTAAATATATATGCATATACTATTATCAATATTATTTTACATGTAACTGGGAAATAAGATATACAGGCACTGGGGCATAGAGATCCACCGTGCCCTACTGGAAAGTCAGAGCAGGTACGGGAGAAGATATGGGAGAGAACAGATTGGAGGAGGGGATATCCAGTGGGATAGCTATTTTGGGGTGGGTGAGTAGGGGAAAAACAAGGAGAAAATTTGTAACTCAAAATTTGCGGAAATGAATGATGTAAACTAGAAGTTAATAAAGCATTTGATTAAAAAAACAGAATGAATTATTCCTTTCCTCATCCACTTGATGAGGCTACTACTACAGCATCGTTATTGGTGGATAGAAACAGAGGTCCAGAGACCACTCTAGCCACCATTTTAACTTTTCTACATTTTTTAGAATAGTTCTTTCACTCAGCTGGCTTTACCCCAGTCCTGTATTTCACCAGCGTTTTTATTTGAGGAACCATGGCAAGGAAGATAGGTAATAGAAAATTTGATTCATTACAGACTGTTAGAGCTGGAAGGAATCTTAGTATTTATCCAGTGTAATCCCATTATTTGAAAGATGAGGAATTGCAGGTACATAGAGATTAAGTGATTTCACCAAGATGAGTTTTCTTTTTCTTCTTTCTAATTTCACAGTTTTGCTTATTTGGAAAGCCAAAATAGGTTATCAGGTGGCATGTGGACATTAAGCAGTTGCTTGATTTATTACTACATGTTTTCAAGAAGTTTATATACACCAACTTCTAGACAAAAGGATGATTTATGTATGTGATTTACTAAAGCACAAGTACAACTTTAATGCTATAAAAGGAGTTATAATATCCCTAAACTTCAAGGAACCTAAGTGAAACTTGGCCATAATAATAACTATTAATTAGCTAGGAAATGTCTATTAATGAATTTTCTTGATTAAGTAGGGGTTCTTAATTGAACAACTCATTATTCTAAAAGGGGCAATAGTGTTAAAATGTTTAATTACTTAGCTGAACATTGTAATTCTGAATTTTTATGTGTACCAATTAACAAAAAAAAGATATGAAAATGATAGTAAGAATCTTAAAATGCCATTCAAGTATGTTTTCAAAATTACTTATTTAGATCTTTTTAATAAAGTAGTAAATGAATCTATTTTTCATTTGATAATTTAATTATCTTACTTAATTAACTTAATTTAAAAATATTAGCTTATTTTAAGTTTATGGACACAAAATGAATAAAGTTGAGATTAGAAGGGAAAGAGCTAACTATGAAAAAATCTTTGCTGCAAATTTCTTTGATAGAGATAACAATCTGACATGACACATATGTGTATATGTAAATATATATGTACATGTGTATGTTATATAAATATATCTATGAAGAGAAAATTGATTTAAATATTTGAGAGCCTTTTTCTAATATATAAATATTCAAAAGATAAGACTAAGCAGGTCTCAAAGGAAGAAATCCAACCTACCAAAAAACATGTAGAAAATTCCAAATATTCCAAATAATTCTAAAATATGATTAAAATTAATGATTCCAAATCAATAATATCATAGAGATGAAAATAAAAATGACTCTAAAGTTCTATATCACACCTCTAAGATTGAGAAAAATCCATAAAAGGAAAATGACAATTGCTGGAAGGGCCATGGGAAGACAGACACACTGGCTAACTGTTGAGGGGACCACCATTCTGGAAGAAAGCTTGGATTTGTTCCCCAAAGTCACTAAATTATGATATCTTTGGACCCCATGATACCACTGCTAAGCTTTTTTGGCAAAGATGTCAAAGAAGGAGGAAAAGAATCTATATGCTGACAAATATTTATAGCAGCTCTTTCATTGTTTTTACTTTAGCAAAAAACTGGAAACAAAGGAAGAGCCCATTCATTGGAGAAAGGCTGAAGGCATAATTCTAACTTTATCTGGAAAAGAGTCTAAGCATTTAGTAGTAGATTTCCCCCACTAAGTTCTCCCTCCGCCTTAAGTCCTTTTTCTTCAACTGAAAAAAATCTCTTCAGTAAGTATAACTGAATTCTTAATTGCCTTAAAGTGTGCTTCAGAGGTCAACAATCAGGTAGAACCAGAAATGTCTACTTCTTATTGAGAAGAACAAAAAGAAGAAATATATTATTATGAAAAGATTCTAGGGGCTTGGAAAAAAGGTGTGTGCAAGTTCTGAAGCCTCACTCCAATACTTAGTAGCTATGGGCCAGTCATTAACCTGTCTGAGCATCAGTTTTATGTTATATAAAATGGTGATAATTATATTTGCATACTTCATAGAGTTTTGTTTTGTTTTTAAGGAAAGTATCACACTTATTGATACTGTTGTTCAGTCATTCAGTTCTGTTCAACTCTTCATAACCCTGTGGACCGTACTGTCCATGGAGTTTTCTTGGCAAAGATACTGGAGTGGTTTTCCATTTCCTTCTCTTGTGGATAAAGACAAACAGAGGTAAGTAACTTGCCCAGAGTCACACAGCTAATAAGTATCTGAGGTCAGATTTGAACTCAGGTCTTCTTAACTCCAGGTCCAGTGTTCTATTCACTGAATCACCTAGCTACCTCTTAACTTAACTTTAACAGAAAAAAATCATAAAACTTAAAGAAACATTAACTCTTAAGGTTGGCAGGAAAAGCTAAGTTGTAATAGAAAGCACACTCTTTTTTCAGAACATATAATTTATAAGAAGTGCTGTTTTTGAGGATTCATTGTTAAATACTCAAAATTACATCTTTGCTTATTCTCAGATTTTTTTCCCTTCTCCAATTTCCTAAAGAAGGAACCAAGAGCATTGTGATGTCAAGAGGCATAGGAGTTATACAGCAAGGATGTTTGATGCTTTATAACTAGGAAGTTGAGGAAGAGAAGGAAGGAGGAGGAAGGCACCAGTGATGACAGCCTGAAGCCAGGGCAGGCAGTCATCCACATAGAGACAACTTGCAGGAGAGGAGCTGGCAGGATCATCCTGACTTCTATACCCCATTGATTGCCAAGAGTCAGGACCCAGGAGCCAGGAGAGGCAGCATCTGCCAACTGTAGCATGATTCACAAAGTAACAGAGAATAGAATCAGGAACAACTGGTAGAAGTTGCAGAGGAAAATTTTAGCTTAATTTCAACCCCCCCACAAAAAAAAATAACCATAAATGAAATGAAGTGCCTAAGGCAGCAACTGGGTGGCACAGTGGAAAGAACACAGGACACAGAATTATGAAATTGACATCCAAATCCTGCCTCAGAACCTGACTAGCTGTGTGATCTTGGACAAGTCACTTAACCTCACTGTATCTCGGTTTTTTAATCTGTAAAATGGTAATAATATAAATAATCATAGCCCCATACAGGTTTATTGGGGAAATCAAATGAATTAAAATATATAAATCACTTGTCAAACCTTGAAACACTATAGAAATGTAAATGTTGTTATTATTCTAGTTAGGGAGGTAGTAAAGATACTCCACCCCCATTGTAGATACAGGAATATAATATTTGATCAGATTCTGATATAGTAGAAATTTCAGATTTGGTTTGAACTAACTGGCCTCTGACATCCCAATTCTGCTTCCATAGATACCACCACCAACATGGTCAAATTATACAATTTAAATGGAACTATATGGAGGCAGTGTGATACTGCTGTGTCAAACGCACTGATGTTGGCATCAAAGGACCTGCACTGAAATGATTACCCCAGTGATATTAGGCAAGCAAATCACTTGACTTCCTTTCCTTGTGCATTGGTATCCCCCAAAACAAAAATTAAGTTGGATTATATGATTCCTAATGTCTCTTTGAATATTAGAGGATGCATAATAATAATTTACTTCAGGATTTATCATGATACTACAAATACGTACAAATATAACTTTAACTTATGATCAATAAAATTTATTTGTATTTTTGTAAATTGTTTGTAAATATAAATAATTTTTTGTAACTATAAACCAAAAGAATTATACTTGTTTGCATTTGAATAGGAAAATGGTATAAGATCATCATGCCTTCTTCCCTCCTTTGGAAGGGAGAAACAAAAAGAAAGATACAGAGAAGATCAGAAACTGAGCCAGAAAATGGGGCAAAAATCATACAGACCAAGATTTGGATTTGATTATTCCTGAGCCTTCCAGAATGGAATAGTATCTGACCAAATTTGTACTAGTTTATTCCAACCTTATTTATATATGATTGGAAAAATAAAGCCAAAGACTATTCAAATTCCCAATACTCCCTCCATTTTCATACTTAAAATTTGCTGTTTTACCATGAATTTCAAAAGTGAAAGGCTAATAGTAGTTAAGAACTTCTTAAACCTAAATTCCACCAGTGAAGTTAAGCAATGCTTCTTAATCAAGGGCACCACTGAATACAACTGGCTAGTGTGGCATAGCCAATTAAAAAAGAGAAACAGAAGCAGAAAAGAAGGCAAGAAGATGAAAGAATGGGTGTGAAAAGCTTGAAGAGAAAGAGAAAAGTTATAGGAACTGAGAAGAAAAAAAGACAGAAGAAAAAATAGATGTGTGTATTTCAAGGCCTGATGGCCTGTAATCAACAACCCCCTCAGAGACCACTCAGGGTCAGCAGGTTGCCTTATTCAGGTTCACAACTTGTCTATCATTAATCTGACAATTATTTGGGAGGAAAAAAGAAAGGAGAGGAAAAAATACTAGTATTTCTTTTAAAAACTCATATACTTAAAAAACCTCACTTTACATAAAGAGATTTTGCTATGAGTTCCTCTGCCTGAAAATCTCTCTTTATATAGAGAAAAGGTAGTACATGACCTATGTTAGTCCCACTGGGTTGTTTCAAGATTACTGTTTACTCTTAGGATAGAAAGGTTAGGCTTCATGTTGATTCAAAACCTGCTCTGCCTTTTGAAATTTCCCTCATGGGTGTCAATTAGTTCTATCTGGATGTGTGGTTTTAGTTATGCTGGCATCTGCCCATTAGAAACCAGGGTATAGCTGTCAATTCATTTCACATAAGCCTTTTGATACCTGTCAGATGCTAGACACCTCTGAGCTTCAATGATATAAAAAGATGAGCTCGTGGTAGGTAAGTAACTATAAAATTCATGTCTTTATATCTGGGAACAAATCCATGACTCTAGCCATTTCTTTTCTTCTTTGAATTATTTTCACCTTCTCTCTACTCCTAACCTCAAAGTCTCTATTTTTTTTTACTTCCTTCCCCATTTCATCTTCAATATTTCTCTTTTTTGGAAGGAAAAGAAGCAATTTAAATATAGTTGCAAGTATGTAGAACAAAAATCACCAAATCCAAGTTCCTCCCTAGCTTTATTCATCCCTAGTCTACATAAAGCTATCATGGTGATCTACATGGTCTTAGTGTTAACTGCCAGGGTCATGATGAGGTTTGAAAGCAATTTTCTCACTCTAAACCAAATATCTAGGAGGACCTGGTGCTGGAGGAGAGGAAAGATTAGAAAGATTCAACTAAGTCATTCTTGGTATTTCAATGACATCAGCAGATGAGCAAATGATATCAACAGTTTTGCTTTCTTTGTTGACATGCTCTTGGTATTCATTGGTCTCCACTGAAATACAGCTAATATTCAGCATGTCTTTTGGAGGAAAATATTGATTATTCCCTTTCTGAATCTAGCTTTTAACCTAAGTGCTATTTCAGCTCTTAGGTGATTCAGAATTATAGCCACAGTCAGTCAACACAACCAGTCCCTTAGGTAAATCCTGTCTGATTTGTACTTTGAACTGATGATTTCAGATCACTGTTCCCCATTCTCTTCTCCACTCCTTTCTTCTCTTTTTTCTCTGTCTATATATAGATACACATTTATATATTCAACACACATGCTAAATATATATACATATATATAAAACTTTATTAATATTATTAGTAAAAATGTTGATGGAATTGGAGTAAAATGACTCAGAAACACTAATTAGTATTTCACTCATATTTGTGTGTTTTTATTATCAATACTAATAGCACCATGTATTAATACAGTCATTTGGAAGGGGTATGTTTTAGCTATATATTAATTCCTACATTATCATTACTTGCTAATAAATTATTTCTCTGATTTGCATTTTAATAAGGGAATACCTCCTTTCATATAATATTAAATACTTTCCTTCACTCAAGTGCTATGCTGTTATTTCAACATGGTCTAGAAGTGACCCTGGACTCCTGAAGGTGATGCCAAAAGAACATATATTCCTACAGGCCCTAATAAGTGGAAAAGTTTTGAAAATGGACTTGATTGCATATAAGTATGAGTAATTTTGAAAGATTTATCACTGCATCATGGTGATTCATTTTCTTGTGGTTTTGTTTGGTTTGGTTTGCCTTATCAATTCTCATAGACAAACTCTAAAATTTTAGAGGGATTTCTTTCTGCATTCTTGGAGGGAGGATTTACTTGGATGAAATCACAGATTCTTGATTATCAGTGAATAAGCATTTAACAAGTTAGCTGAAAGGCCCTCCTGTATTTTTTTTTTACCTTTCCACATTACTTATTTCATTTTTCCTTCTTACTGATCACTTTATCCTATTTTTCGAAACCCTTGAATTCCACACTTGCCAGGCCACTTTCTATTTCCTAAATTATGATCTCCAACACATTTTTCAAGTCCAGGAATTAATTAGGTCCCAGACATAATATCTGGAGGTTTTTCAATATGTCAGGAGTACATCTGCAAAGAACAGTCATATAATTCTAAGAAATAATTGCAAGGGTAAAGAACAGGGAAGTGTTCTCTAGAAAGTCTCGATAGAAACAACCCGAGACTCAGTATTGTACTTACCAGTGGCTTCTGTTGCTGTATCTGATTTCCCCTATGACATAAAATCTCACTCAGGAGGACTGTGTTTATATTGACAAGTTGTTTCCATGAAGAATGAATGAAAATTAATTTATTTAATGATGATGATATGACAAGCAATTTCCTTAGCAGTGGACACACAGTTAAATATAAATGTATGTATTTGTGTATATGTATGTGTGTATAAATATATATTATATATGCATATATGTATATGTTTGTATGTGAGTGTGAGTGTGAGTGTGAGTGTGTGTGTGTGTGTGTGTGAACAGCAGTATCTATTCTCAAGAAGTTTACACTTTAATTGAGGGAGAGAAATCATAAATTGAAGCTCAGTTTCAGGACAGATGGAAAAATCCAGAATTCTATGGGTGTAATGATAGGCAAATGGCAAGGACTAGGGTTCATTAGGTTCCACCAATAGATTGAATGACAATGTCTTGAATAGAGTGGATTTCAAATAGAAAGGGTAAAAGGACCAAGTGACAGATAGTGAGGTCTTCGTTTCATCAGAAGGAGTGGAATGTGTTCCTTCCAGATTATCCAAGCAGTGTATTGCTGATGCTTTTCTAGCCCTCCTGCTGCAAGGGATTTGGTCAGTTTGGGGATGGGAAAGGAGTGATGCGAAGAACAGGGGGAGAGGAAAACTCTTCCTTTCACCCTCCTGTCCCATGGGGTCTGGTCAGCCTGAGTGGTCAGGAAATGAGGTCTGTACTGAGAAATGAACTAGGGTTCATTACCATAGCACAAGTCTTCTTGGCTTCTTCCAGGTAAAGATGTACCTTTGAGGGTGTGGGTTAAAATGCAAATCACACTATCTGCCTTCCTTCTTTGACCTCTCTAAATAGGAAATTCAGTATAAATAAAGATCAAGGAAAATTGCTAAAGTGGGAATGAAATCACATACAGCATCTCAGACAAATAAGTGGGAAGTCTTGGTTATAACTGGGTTTCAGTGGGGGAGTTATGGTCTAATTTCATAAATATGTGCATGAGTTTCAGGTGTATTTTTGTGTTTGCTGACAGATCCACCCCCTTCTGATGCTGACTATCTCCCTGAAGCATCATAATCAATCAGGTCACAGTTTGATGGGCCTTAACACTAGGGAAGAGTCTGGCTGTGTCTCATCCCCCTATCCCAGGCAAGCTGGCAAATTTGGTTGCCACAGTGACTAATTACACAGGAGTAAGCATATCTGTTTGATATTTTTCAAGATATCTCTTTAGATAATGGGAAGGAATGAGATTATTGATGATTTCCACAGATTAGTATAGATATTTAACATATATTCATACATATGAGTGATCTCCCTCAAAAGGCAATCCCATTTAAAAAACTATGGCTTCTAGATTGCAGTACAGAGGTAGAAATCCTTACCTAATGGCACTGCTGCCAACATCAAGATCTTGTGCGGTGACAGCTCCAATTATGGTCCCAACGGGAGTGTCTTCATAGACCTCCATTGTGTAGAGGGGCTTGCTAAACACAGGAGGCTCATCCACATCCAACACACTGATCTTCACAGTCGCAGTATCCTTGAAAGGACCCACTGAGTGGAAGCGATGGTCAAGATGAAGGTTGGAAGCCTCTACTTTGAAAGTATATGCTTTTTTTGTTTCAAAATCTAATGGCTGCAGTAGGAAAAAATGAAAAAGAGGGGAAAACATAAAATATGGCAAAACTGTGAGCTATAATTTTGGAACGTTCCTATAATTTGTGGGATTTTTCTCTTGATTTCAATGCTAGAGATTGCTGTGTTTAATTTCCTGTTTGCTAATTAGAGGGGGAAAGACAGATTAAGAAGCAAAAATACATATTTATTGAAGAGCTAATATAACATGTAAAAATGAAGAGGAATATGTGACAGTATTACCCAAATGATTCTCATGAATACTGGCTTTAAGTTAAGTGCTAGTTAGGTGATGCCCACACTGGAGAATCATTCCTTCGGGAACACTGACATCTAGTGGTTGAAAGTTATAATGAGCAAATATTGAAATTTCATTTTGTAAATACTTGATATTTTAAAAAAAGCTCTTGGATTCCATAATTAAATCTGTTACCACAGCAATTCAATTTTCCCTTTGATTTTGTAATTGTTATTGCCATAATTGGTTTCTTTATTTTCCCTTTTCTTCTTGATTATCTATTCCTTCGGACTTTTCATGATTTTTGTCATTCTGACGGAGGTATTTGAAGTAATAAAACATAGCTCCTCGGCAAGCTTCTGGGGACCGAGAAAGTAAATAGTTCCCTGTCAGGGGACAGTCCTGCACTGACCGTTCCACTTCACACAGGCATCTAGGCCCTGGAACTCCTTGGGGGAGGAGTTACAATGGCAACAATAATAATGATCTTGAATAGAGTTTTGTACTTTGTCAAGTTTTATATTATTACAGTAACATATTTATATAATTTCACTATATACCACACATACATAATATATGGCAAAGGCTGAACTCCTTCAGACTAGGGATTTGGAATAACCTACTTGGGACTTAAATACAGGTTCTAGAGCATAGAAGTTGATAACTGAAGGTAAGGGTAGAGGGATTAATATCATTAAAAATATTAAATATAGAATCAATAATCCTCAGATTAATTAATAATATTTCTCTAGGAAAAGTACCTAGCTATGAACATGTGTTGCTAGTCATGTGAACTGTGGGTAAATAGGTCCATCAAAACATAGATATATTTAGATATCTATCATATTACACACACATAAATCCCAGAAATTATTTTGCTGAGATATTCATATGGTTAAATAATAGTCTAATATTGTTTAGGCACAAGATATGAAGAGTATGAAGGATCTTCTCATCACTTAAGAAAGAAAAAGAAAAAGAAACCAAAGTATTATAAAATGAACACTGAAATACTTTGTAGCCAGTTGTCTAAGACTTCTGGGATAATTGCCATTTGGGTGGCTCATATGATATGTTAACTGCTGTCTCAACATGGCAGTTCATCTTCTCCA
>NW_027186349.1:1780566-1810150 GCF_028583685.1 Petaurus breviceps papuanus | reverse complement strand
ATATGATATGTTAACTGCTGTCTCAACATGGCAGTTCATCTTCTCCAGCACGGTCTCATAAAATAAAAGAGCCATCATTTCTCCTTTTTGAAACACACATTTCTGAGAAAAAATTAAATAGCACAATCCTCATCAACTGCCTTATAATAGTCTGAAAATTCAGAAGATCTTATGGAACTATTCAAATTAAAGGAATAATTTTCCCTGGATTAGCCAAAAAATAAACTTTTTTTTTCTGATTTACCACAGGGAGACATATATGAGCCAGATTACATATAATTACTGTGTTACTATTATATATGCAGATAACATGTGTATTAATATATCAGATATTTCTATATAATTATAATATTATACATAATATTAATTACATATACATATATAATGTATAGTTATCTTTTGTTTTCATTTCACCTTCATTTTAGAATCTATTCATTCCTACTTCCTTAACTGATGAGCAACTCGTGCTTGTAATAAGGATTTTTAGAAAAGAAAATAAAGCAATTCAACAAACCTAATTAATATCTAAATAGAGCCTTAATAGCACAGGTTAGTGCAATTCCGAGCTTTAATTGAACTAAGACTTTTGGAATACTTTGTATGTGCAATATTTCACACTATAGTCTCCCATTATTTCAAAGATGTGTAATTTCTCCTCTCTGAATTGCTGCATTTGAAAATCCCTTCTGTTTTCTTTGGTTCCACTGTACTTTCTCAGTCCTACATCCATTTTTCCCTTCTTTGTGACTTCTCTATTTCACCCCTCTATTCTCATTTATTTTCTTTTCCCACAATTTCTTTCTTTTTAGAGTTGCACTGGGAAGCTTCCATTAACCCTTAGTTTTACTCATTTTTCACAACTGTAATTAAAGAACAAGAAAACTCAATGCCCAACGTCCAAATGGCTTATTCTTTGGCTATGACTATATAGGTTTACCTAACCAAATTTGAATCTCTGTATTCAATATAACTTAATATTTCTTAAGCTCCTACATTGTCTATACCTCTGTACAAAAGTTCTAGAGATAAATTGGCAGAAATAAAATTGTCTATGCCTTCAGTGAAATTATATTCCACTAGGATGTGTGGGGAAGGGGACTTGGGGGGGGGTAGTAACAAACATGATGTGGATGATAATTACAAGCTATATAGAAAAGTAATTTTAATTCATAGAGAACATGAACAGCTGGGGAAGGATGGTAGAAATCAAGAGGGGCCTCTAGTAGGAATGACTCTCAAGCAGTATGGTAGGCCTGTACAAAGATGGAGAAGCAGAAGATGGAAATGCTAGTAGACCAATTGACCATGACAGAAAATGCATGCAGGGGAGTAAAATGAAGCTAGACTGGAAAGGTTGTGAAGGTCTCTCTAAGGTTGTGAAGGTCTCTAAAGGCCAAGCACAGTAGCTTATATTTGATCCAAGAAGCAGCTGGAAGCAATAAAGTCAGAGTTATATTTTAGGAATATGCATTTGTCAGTTATGTGGAAGACAAACTGATGATGGGAGAGACTAAAAGTAGGAAGATCAATTAGGAAGTCATTATTGTCTGAACAAGAGGTCCTGAAAAAAGGTTGGTGGCTGTGCAACTAGAGAGAAAAGAATAGGTACGAAGATGCTCTGAAGGCAGAATTGAAGATTTAGTAAATTATTATGCAGGAGTGGTATCTCATACCCCTCTACTCTAACTAAGGCAACTAACAAGATACTCTATATCCTAAAACCTTTAGCAGATGAGACTATCTTTTTTATTTACAAAATCAGTCATAGGGATTAAAGTAGGTATGTGAACAATTCCTAGATGCCTCTACTGAAATCAATTCAATGAGTAAAGTAGGTATAATTCACAACAAAGAACACTAGCCACATAGGTAATGTCTTATGGCTGATAAACAAGAATCAGTCATGCCCTAAGGGCTTAGATAAAACAGCAAGCCAGTGAAGAAATAGGGATTTCAGTAGAAGTTAGCCTAGTTATAGAGAAGCTTGGGCCAGGTCCCTGGGACAGAAACATTTGGAAGTCAAGGTTGGGGGAGAGTCTATGTGCCCTCCCTCCTCACCTCATCTTGACCAGAATATGACCTTTTGAACTTCAAAATGCAAAAAGATTGACCAAGCCATTTGCATTGGTAGCAGTGTCCCCAGTAAAGCCATGGCTAACAGCACCATCTGCCTGGGCAGACAAAGACAAACTCAATACACAAGGGGTCCTGACTCTCAGGATTCAGCAGAAAACTACAAATAACTAAAGAGAACTTCATGAGATCAAAGAGAATAGAACTAGAAGACACCAGGTACTGTGGATTACCCTTTTTGCCACTTTTTAAGTGCTTTTTAAGCTTGCTCTCACTCTCCCTAGGGACCCTGCTTGGGAAAGGGGAGAGTTTACCTCAGACTTTGAAGAGAATTTTTAATATAACAACTATCCTTGTTATAACTGCTTAGTAAATACCCCTTTCCAAAGTCTAATCAACTCTGTCTGGCAAAGTGAAGTGATAATTAGTGATGGGGAGCATGCTAGACAGGAGTTCATGTATGACAATAGGAAATACCCCTAAACCACTTAGGGTTATAGCACTGAGGGAAAAAGCAATCAGTCATCCTCTGGGGCCCCATTCTGGCAAAGGAAGTTGGAGTCGAAAAATAGCCAAGAAGTTTGCTGCCTACGACATTTAGATGTGGGAGTTGAAGAAGAGGGAACAATCAAGGTTGACTTAAAAGTTGTCAACCTGGGTAAATGAAAGGATGCTATTCAGTTGTTTTCAATCATGTCCACCTCTGCGTGATTCCATTAGGGGTCTTAGTGCAGTGGAGAGAGCACCAGGCCTGCAGTCAGGAAGACTCATCTTCCCTGAGTTCCAATCCAGCTTCAGAAACATACTTGTCATGTGGCCCTAGACAAGTGACTAAACCCTGTTTGCCTCAGTTTCCTCATCTATAAAATGAGCTGCAGAAGAAAATGGCAAACCATTCTAGTGTCTTTGCCAAGAAAACTCCAAATAGGATCACAAAGAGTCAACATAACAAAACGACTAAAGAACAGAAAAACAGCAAAGACAGTGGAATGCTTTGCCACATATGGCCCTCTAGGTCCTCAAGCACAGACCTTTGACTGAGGTCAAACTTCACAGAACAAATTCCTTTCATAAAGGATTTGTTCTGTAAAAGTTGTCTTCAGTCAAAGGGCCACAGTCGAGGACCTAGAAGGTCACATATAGCCTTGAGGTCACAGTTTCCCCTCCCACCCCAGTACACTATCAAAACTGTGATCATGTTAAGTTTTCCATGCGTCTCTAAAAATAATTCCATCATGTCTATGAAATTAAAAGCTTTAAGGAAAAATACAACAACAACAAAAAGAGCCTCTAATATCTCTAAAAATTTAATTAAATAGGAGATCTGAACAGGAGCTTAAATTCTAAAGTGATTCTTGTAGTCCTAGTACAAACCCAATACCCAAGCGTTGAAGTGAGTGGCTGTGGTGCTGCATGTTAAATAACAGAAGGGAAGACTATTAGACTTGTTAACTTTATTACATAGTAAAAAATGAAGTTACATTTGAAGATATTGCTTAAAATTATTTCAATACATAATTGGTGTCTTATTGATGGGTTCAGAATATATTAATCTAAAATATTTGTCTCATAATTTATTTCATCTGTTTGGTTTTTGTGCAGATGTTAGAGCTGAATAAGAAACTTTTTAATTAAAAATATCATTTTAAATTATTTTTAGGTCATACTAAGAATGTGAGTGATGAGTTAGAGATTCTATATAGTTTTTAACTTGCTCAACCAAATTCTTCCACCTGAAAATTCCCCTTCCTGCAATTATCTATATCCTGAACAATCTTCGAGGTTAATTCTAGTACAGGGTTCCCCTTTGGCAGTCTAGTTAAGCCAATGATTATTTCATCAGAAGAATGTTTTTAAATATATTAAAGAAAAATATTTAGGATTACAAGGGAAATCAAATGTATTTAAATATAGCAATCTTTTTTTTTCAATTCAAAAATCCCAAGTGAAGAACCTTTTTAGAGCCCTACATCTGCCGTGAAATCTACTCCAGACAGTAAGCATCTCTTCCATCTATAGGTTTTTAGCCCTTATTATATCCAAACATTAATCTGGAATTTTATTACACATTCCCTGGAAACAGCTCATGATGGATTCTCTTGAATTGTTGCTCGCTTCTAGTATTTTCATGTGGATACTTTGTCTTCCTAACTAGATTGCAAACTGCTCAGGATGGGAATTGTGCAGAGCACAATGGAACAGAACCTATATGACACAATGGAATGAACATTGGATTTGATATTGGAGGACCTAGCTTTGAAATCTACCCCTGTCACCCATGTGACACTGGTTCATCAATTCAATCAGTGAACATTATTAAGCACCTATAATTTTGCCAGATGTTGTTGCAGGTACTAAGGACACAAATACAAAGAATAAAATAATCTCTAATCTAAAGAAGTTCATATTCTAAATCACTTAATATTTGTTTTGGTTTTTTAAGACTAGCAAAGTACTTGATCCTCATGACAATTCTATGAGGGGAATGCTGTTATTATTACTATTTCACAGTAAAGGAAACTGAGACTGGAAAAATCTACTTTATTCCCCTGGTTTCACACAGCTAGCTTGTTTCTGACACAGAATTAGAACTCAGATCTCCCTGAATCCAAATCAGTTCTATCCACTATGCCTCATAGCTACCTTAATATGACTCTGCCTCAGTTTATTATTCTGTAAAATGGAGAAATTGTACTAGGTGACTACTAAGGTCCCTTCTTTCTGTGCGTCTATAATCTTATTATCTGGTCATCCTCCATGCTCCAATATGTACTCAAGAAATATATGTTGAGCAAGTGAGCAAAGACAAATATATGAATACACAAAGTGCCTATTAATGAGAGCTGTGAGATAATAAATTTCTTGGGGTTGGAATTGACCATGGAAGTATGTCCTTTTGTGTAAGAATTAATCATTCCTTTCTTTATTCCTATGTTTTGCTGGAGGAAGAAGAACATATATTTACTGAGTTATGTTACAAAATTTAAAATAGAGACTAAGACTTTTTTGAAATTTTTTTTTCTTTCTAGCTCAAAATCATAATCGAAGTGGAAGAGGCAGAACATTAGAAAATATAAGAGGGAAGCAGGAAGGTAGAACTCTAGTCAAGCAATAATTTTTTGCTGCTAGTATTCCATAAACTAGTTCAGAAGCTTGCAGCTTCTGCTGATGACAAGTAGCCTAAGAACTAGGTAGCAGAAATCAAGGGCATTATAGATTTATTGCAGTGGCCTCTTAAAATTGCCAGTAAATTGTCAGTTAACCTCAAGCTACAACAATGGTCTCCAAATTGTTCTTGTATTCTTGGACTTCCTTCAGAAGAGCCACCCATGGCTAAAATAAGAGCTGCCCTAGAAATATCTATATGGCACAGTAGATAGTCCTGGGCCAAGAGTCAGGAAAACCTTAATTCAAATCTGGCTGCAGAGTTATTAGCTATGTGACATTGGGTAAGTCAATTAACCTCTATTTGTCTCAGTTTCCTTAACTGTAAAATGGGTGTAATAACAGCACCTACTTCGTAGAATTGTTGTGATGATCAAATGAGGCAATGTTTGTAAATCATAGCATAGTGCCTGCCTCATAGTAGGTGCTATAAAAATTCACATTCCCTTCAAAAAAATAAAACAAAAAAAATTCACATTCTCCTCCCTTGCCCTATCCCCTCTAGTTAAATTCATGCAATCTCTTTTATTCTCCCCTTTGGGAAACCCAGAATCAAACATGTGTGTTGGGTACATTTACTACCTTGTTCATCTTTCTGCTTTTTTCCAGATATTGATTTATCTTGTGTTGAGTGTCTTGGAAGGGAGAGGATAAGGTTCAGTGGAAAGCTCTGTTTTACTTAAAAGTTAGATTTGCAAATCCCAAAATTGTTATATACATCCAGGATATAGTCATCTACACTTCTTACAAGTAATCCATATAAGCTTGAATCCCTTCTACGTATAAAGGAAGGGTGAGAAAGCAAAAGAGAATGTCATGTACTTTTTTCAAAATTACTTGATGCTTTGGGTGGTCAAATTCACCCATGTTTGACTGTCATTTTACTTGTATATATTATAAACGCTACATTTAGAGTGGTAATAATAGTAATGATAATAATATTTAATTATTCGATGTACACATTCTAAAGAAATTTTTGAATATCCTGCTGAAAATATACAGTGTATGTAAAAGCTAGGGATAAAAACAAATGAAAAAGAACCCAACTATATATACAGATATTCTATGAGCAGAAATATGAGCTGGTCAATGGGGAAGGGAATATAAAAAGACACTAACTAGGGAAATAGAATTGAGATGATAATATGTTTTTAGGCTTTATCTTTTTTCACCACTGATAGACTGCTTCTTTCTGAAAATGTGAAACTAAGAAAACACAGAGAAGTATCAATAAGCCGTTCACCACAGGGCACTTGAGTCACATTTTTGTCCATGTAATAGAGATGTTTCTACTCTTTCAGAAGATCATAAATTGTAATTTTATGCTAATATGCTCTCAAAAGAAGTTATAAATTTATGTTGTAAAAAGGGAAGCAATTTTTCTTTTTCCTATGCTATTAATCCTGCTTTTATCCTGATACTGAATTAACATTGGGTTTGGGGACAAGGGGTGAAGGGGATAAGAGAAGGCCTAGACTTCTTCATGGAAAAATGTTTCCAAATGCCCCCAGAGTGATTATTACCCTCCCTGGAATGCATAAGTAATAATAACATTTATATAGTGTTTTAAAGTTTTCAAAAAACTCTATTATTTAATACCCAACAACTCTTTGAGGTAAGTGCTATTTTTACCCCATTTTATAAAAGAGGAAACTGAGACACAGTGAGTTAAATTACTTTCCTGGATTCACACAGGTAGTAATTGTTTGAGGTAGGATTTGAACTTGAAATTTTGACTTCCTGTTTCTAAGTCCAGCATTCTATCCATTATGCCACCTAGTTGCCTGGGTATCAGATACACATGAGGACTTTTTGTTTTAATAAAATGAGGACTATGTGATATATTCAAAATTCTTTAGAAAAAAATAACAACTAAATATAATAAAAATTATATAGATACCATAATTCAAATGATCTTGTATTCACCTTAATGTGTAAGTTAGTGGTTAGTACAAAACAAAACAAAACATTTTTTTATTATTATGGGACTCAGGATTAATTCAGTAAAACTTGGAAAATAAATGACAAAATGTCCAATTCAAATTCCAAGGCAACACTAGTAATATGACAGTTGTTAATATAGGACTTCGATGCACATAATGGAAATTTAGATTTTAATTTCTTTTTTTCTAAAATGACCATTTATAAGAATGCACAATTTATGATCTTTGATGTTGACATTTTCATAAGGGTATTCCCAAAATGGAATGACTTTAATATAGAGAGCATGCATTCCCTTAAATCAATCCATTCAAAGAATAGACTGTTCACATTAGGTGAAACATCACAACACAAATAGCTTTCAAGATGTGAGATGAGATGATGCCCCTCAAAGCTCTTCTTTTTAATAGCTTATTGCCCTGTTGATAATCTAGATATGAATCATGTAATTTCATAACCTCAAAAGAGTCACAATTTTAGGTGACCCAAAAGGCCAAAGAGAATGTTCACCCAGGGTTCAAGTCACCATCATCTATTACTCTGATGACTTGTATAGAAAAAATGGTATAAAAATGCACCATCACTGACATGTATGTATGTATGTAAAAATGAAGTTGACCAGCCAGCTAATTAGAATTAGGTCAAGTACTGGGTAATGACAGTAAAACAGAGACATTCCTCTGTTTCTCTATAAAGGGAAGGATTTCTGGGTAGAAGATTCATGGAGATTTTATGGATAGTCATAGATAAACGCTTCATAAGTTGAGAAGGCTAGCAAGGCTTGCAATTTTGCTAGTAGAAGGAGCACACAGTTTGATCAAAATATGGCACCACCAGGGTATCAATAAAACTGTGTCCAGATCTTAAAAAGCCATAGAAAATTATAAGTTCTGGTCAATTTTCATATACACATATATACATGTGTGTATATGTATACGTGTGTATACACAGACAAGCAGGCAGGCAAAGACAGAGACAGAGAAAACTAGGTATCTCTGTGGATAGAGGGCTGGACCTGGAGTGAGAAAGACGTAAGTTTAAATCTGGTCTTAGGTGGTTACTAGTTGTGTGACCCTGGACAAGTTACTAAACCTCTGTTTGCCTTAATCTACTAGAGAAAGAAATGCAAACCATTCTAATATTTTTGCCAAGAAAACCCCATACGGGGTCACAAAGTGCCAGACATGACTGAATGACTTAATAAATATTGGAGTTAAAAAGTAATCCTTTTGGACTTTTTCAAGTGTTAAGAAATAATTGTTTTCAGTCGGTTAAGTCTGTCATGCAACACATCTAATTTAGTCTTATATTGGCTAAAAATACTTGCTCTATAAATTTTCAAATGTATAATTGACATTTATCAAGTCTAAATGTCTATATGCTATTCTTTGATGCTACTAAAGCATCCAAATATTAATATGTTAATAATATTTTAACTTTATAAAACAGAGTAGAATATCTACTGTGAGGACCTTATAAAATAGCCTCTTTCCTGTTTGCATTGTTCTTAGTAGATATACAAATAGCCACAGAGTGGTGCTATGTTAACAAATTTTTGATATAAACTCAGTTTTTTACTTAAAGATAATCTCTCAATGACAAAAGCAGTTCTACTGACAAATTTAACTTAAGTGTAATTCTAGTGTATAAAACAGATTCTATACAAAATCAAAACAAAAATAAGGAAATAAAGAAAAAAAATCTCTTTGGATGCCTGTGTGACAAAGAAGTTTGATTTGGATTGTTATATGATGATACTGTTACCTTTATTTAAAACTAATATAAAATGCATTGATTTCATATATATACACATTTTTATTAATATTTTTGAAAAATGTTATTTTTGACATGTATGATGTTTTCATATAGGAAATGTATATATGAATATATATATATAACATGCATTTGTATAAACACATACACGTGTGTGTGTTCTTACCTTAATAGTAGGTTAGATCTGTGTTTAGAATAAAAAAAATTATTTCTTCCTAATATGAGAAAATAACCCATATGAAGGAATTGTGCAAACTGAGTGAATCATTCTGATTCTATCTTGTGACTCAATTCCAGATCTAACTCAGTTCCCTTTCTATTCAATTATGGGTCTAGTACAATTTCTGTCTTGTGTGAAAACTTTATTTGATTATTGTTATTGTGAGAAAAATGTATTACGTTGCTTGAAACCAATCCTGCATGACTAGGCAGCTGGACTACCTCTATCTGTTGCTTAAAGACCTTTACTTAAGGCCTAGTTTACGTTGACCAGAAAGGCAGTCAGAACTGAAGTCTGATACAAGGAGTTTTCTCACAATTATAAATCTCAAGCAACCCATATATCTTATCTGAAATCTGGCCCCATATTAATCTATTAGTGTTTGTTTCCATGTTCATTTGTTTGAATATAAATACCTGGGGGAAGTAGAAGACCTGTTTTTCTGATTTCAGGGAATTGTACCTGTTCATTCTCCTCCCAACTCAAAAAGTCCCTAATCTTTCCTCCAATTAGAAAATCAGATTACCTAATTTTATACCCTAATTGTTTTATTTTATTAATTGGTCTTACTTGATTAGTTATTTTTAATGCATAAAAATGTCTCCCTCTATGGGGTTCAGTGCCAAAGCTGAGGAGGCCTGGTCCTGATTTTTTATGCAATGAGCACACACTGCTTAATAAATGAATTGCCCTCCAAAAAAAAGAAACTTCAATCCCAGGGGCATCTAAGTGGCGCAGTGAGTAAGAGTGCCGGCCCCTGAGTCAGGAGGACCTGGGATCGGTTCTGGCCTCAGATACTTAACACCCACACAAAAAAACTGGCTGTGTAACCTTGAGCAAGTTCCTTAACCCTAGTTGCTTTAAAAAAAAAGTCTGAACAATACTCTATATAATTATACCTATGGACCTCCTACCATTGCAAAAGATTGAGAAGCATGGAAGGTAGAACCTGAAAAGACTGAGGAAACCAAAGTCTCAGTTTCTGAGTATATTGAATTATTTTTTTTGGAGGGCAATTGGGGTTAAGTGACTTGCCCAAGGTCACATGGCTAGTTTTTTGTGTTAAGTGTCTGAGGTCTGATTTGAACTCAGGTCCTCCTGACTCCAGGGCTGGTGCTCTATTCACTGTGTCACCTAGCTGCCCCTGTTTTTCAGACTTTTAAGGTTAATTATTTATTTTACTTTTTTAATCCTCCTTTTCTTTTTTCTCTTAAAAAAATGACATTTTTATATGGATTGACAAGCACAGATGAGGAAAGATAATAAGAGAAATTCTGATTGCAGCTTAAGCAAAGGAAGCACCAGCATGACTGGTGATGGGACACATCTAGCCTACAATGCCCTTGTGCCCCGAAGTAGCAGAGGACTCCCCTAAAGAAGATCTAGAAAAGGCAGAAAGCTACGAGAGTGCTGAGTTTAGAAGTCCCACAGAATGGCAGTAATCAACAACTGATACACTGATAATTAGCATAAGACTAAAGAGTTGCAACCAGGACAGTCCAAGAGCTAGAATCCAGGGTACTTAGGGCAAGACAAAGGATGACTGATCAACCTATGAAAAAATACATCAGAGGGGGCAGCCAGGTGGCTCAGCGAGTAGGAGCACTGGTCCCAGTGTTGGGATGACCTGGGGATCGAATCCGGGCTCAGATACTTAGCACCACATCCAGAAATAACTGGCCATGTAACCTTGAGCAAGTTATTTAACCCCAATTGCTTTAAAAAAAATACATCATAGGAATAGATCCTGGCCCTTGCACAAAGGTACAATTCTTGGACTAATGCTACAGTGATAAGTACATCAAATACACTATTACATACATGCACACATACAAAGATAAATCAATTACTCTATGAACTTCAAGAATATTAGAACAAAATGAAAAAATAAAACAAAAGAAAGGTTAGATATCTGATATCATAAACAAGTGAAATGGAAATCAGGCCAAAGAAAAGTAATTTAAAAATCTTTGGACTTCCTGAAAACCATAATTTAAAAAAAGCTTCAGCATTCTATTTCAAGAAATAGTAAATGAAAATTTACCAGATCTGTTAGAACTTAAAGTGCAAATTAAAGTTAGAAAGAATGTATTGATCACCTTCTGAGAGAAAAGTCCAAAGGAAAAGTCTCAGGAATTTCATAGCCAAAATTCTGAGTTTCAAGGACATAAGTAAAAGAAAAAAAAAAGTACTGCAAGCATCTAGAAAAAAAAGCAGTTCAATTATAAAGGGAAAATAGTCAAGATCCATAAAACCTGGAAACTTCTACAAAATAACAGGAAAGCTTAAGAAGAAAAATGCATAAACCAAAAATAATTTACTCTGTAATATATATTACTGCAGGATAAGTGAAATCCCACTGGCTAAGTGAACTTTAAAAAGAACAGGGGACTTTCAACTATTTCTGATGAAAAGACCAGAGCTGAGTAGGAACTTTGAAACTCAAACACAAGAATCCAGAGAAACCTAGAAAGGTAAATTCATTTGAATAGTTGGAAGGAGTTAAATGATGATATATTGCAAATGTTCTAAGGGAGGAGAAGAAATAAGTATTCCTTCAGAATCTTATATTTTCAAAGTATAATGGGTAAAGGTACATCAAGGAAGACAAAAAACATCTTTTCAATAGATTGGTTCAGTTCCAAGGGCTTGAAGAGAGGAAAAGGAGGTTAGAGTAAAATGAAGAAATACAGTAGTGTGCAAGAAGGAAGAAGAAAATAGAGTTAGTTATTTCTAATAAATGAATTGAATGAAATTGTAGTTGTTCATCTTTCATTTACTAGAAGTCCAATGACAATCACAAGGGTGACAACTTGTGCGTGAATTGTATTCAAGTGAGGCACCATTGCACAAAGTTGTCAGACTCATTCCCTCTTCTAGAATCATTAAAATCCAGTGGCAAGACAGAAATGGAGATGAGTGGTGATGGCCCAGGATGCAGGGCATGACCTTGGTATCTTCAATGTCGGCCCAAGCTGCACAGCATCTGCTTCAGCCACTTTCATGGATGCTCTAACAAATTGTTCTCATCCATGTATTCTGTGGGGGAAGTCTTCACATGCTTGGGGTAGACATAATCCTAACTCACTGATGGGTTGAGGACTGTTGGTCACCCTCAACCTGGTTAAGCTTTTTGCCTAGATGGTTTTATTGGGGTGTAGTTGCTGTACATGTTACAGCTTCTTGGAACCACAAATGAGAGTTGGGTGACAGGTGGACACCAAAGGTAGATGAGCAGGCATGAAAAGGGGTCAGCAAGCCCTCACACCAGAGGTACCAGTCTTCCCTAAAAAAATGAGAAGAATATACAAACATTGAAGAAGGGATGTAAAAAGTAACCTTTAGATGAACATAACTTGGATGAGACAAAAGAAGATTAAACTTGATAGGGGAAAATAAAAGGTGTGGAGGGTAGTGAGGATAATACCAACAGGAAAGGCTTATAAATAAACCAAACTTCCTTATTGTGAAATCGGAATTAAAAGGTGGAAGACAAAGAGAAAAGAACTAGAATCTAAGGGGGTACCTTGATCGCTTCATAGACAATGGAGAATGGCTGAACACATAGTGGCATACAAATGTAACATGTGCATATGTATACATATATACACATATGTGTATATGTATATGACATAGCCACCATGTTAATTCATTTTGCTCAGCTACACTTCTTTTAAAACATATTTTGTTTTAATTTCCTCTTAATTGTGAAGTGGAGATTAGCAATACTGATGACAATAAAAAGATGATTTTTTTAAAATTCACAGGAGATAATACAATAAAGATCAGAAAGAAACACAAAAAAGCAGTACAACTAAAAGTAATGACAACTGAAAGTAATATGCAGAATTTAAGACTTTTAGAAAAAATAAAGCAAGGGGTGTGAAATAAAGATTGTGATTTCATATAGAATCTTCTTTTCATGGGTTCTGCTGTGTATAGTTCTTTTTTCACATTTAAGTAGAGAATAAACAATTTTAAAAGACTAAATTTTGCCTTTTCTTAATATGCTATGATTTCTTAATATTTAAAATAAGTATTTGAAGAGAAACTATATGATTTCTTCAAGACATAATGCTCTATATGAAAACTGGAATGCTATATATATGAAAACTAAGCTATAATTTTAGTGACTGTCATTCTGTTTTAATTTCCTAAAGATGCCCATTAGCAGTGTGAAAACTTTCAGTGACTTTACAGGCAGCAATATATTGTCATTTTCCATATCACTTTTAGGTTATCTGAAACTAGATCTGTTGAATATTTTTATCACCTGAGTTGGCCTTTTAGTTTCATGGATCCATATCAGAAAATCAACACTTTAAAATACATCTAGCATGTTTCATTCAACTTCACAGGGAAGAATGGCATAGTTTGATTGGAAATGTTTTTAATGCTCCTATTCTATTTGGGGCTGACATTCTAATTTCCAGCCTTGATTTACAAGAAAAAGAAAAGAATAACAACTTTCTGCTTAGTATATCTTTCAGATATATTTGTTGTTACATACACTTTATTATTTTTATACAGAAACCATTATTTGTACTTCGTTCAGTGTAGTGTGACCCAAGGGGCAGCATGAAAGATTTTCCACCAATATCAAATGCCTTGGAGGGATTTGTAAGGTTTCAGAATTTTATTCTGAACTCAGAGTGACACAGTGATATGGGAGACTGTCTCTATGTTTATAAAGTGGGTTTGAGATGAAAAATACAAAGAACTGAAAATTTTTTCCCTTCATCCTTTCCTTCCTAACTGTTCCTGATCACTCTTTTTATCTGTTTACCTTCTCCCTTTGAAGATCAGGAAAGAAAGAAAGAAAAAAAAGAGACAAAGTAAAAAAGGAAAAGGGGGGGGGGGGATGAGGAGATGAAAGAAAGAGGAACCATGGAGAATATTCATCATGCACTCCAAAGCAGCAGGGTAAAATTAAAGTCTTCTCTGAAAGAAGAGAAATGACATTCTACATTGACACTTCAAGCCTCATACTAAATTTAATGAAAATGGTATTTAAAAAAAATAAGAAACTGATGTGTAAAAAACAAAAGAAATCTCAGACTCAAAGAAAGTGATGCTTAGAATTTTGGTAAATTAAGCAGAAACTCCAATTAATTTACTCAATAATGAATGCTGAACTCCATCAAGTTCAGGGGGGGAGGAAGGAACAATTTTGCACAAGAAGATAGGAGGATGTAGAAAGAAAACTTACCTTTTTAACACAATAAAATATCAATATGCCATGAAGCAAGTGTGATTTTCAAATGGGGTAAACATAATTTTCATAATGCATAAATATGAATTCTGACACGCTGATTAGTCACAATGATTTTTGAAAGGGCCACTGAATATATGCCTGTAGAGTTTTAGGATGCATTTTATCCTGGTTAAGATTTTGACTTGATGGAACTAAACTTATTTTAATGTTCATGTGGTGGTCTTTGGCCAGGCCTGATGCAAACCCTATTGCTGAATGTAGATAAATTCCCTGAGGTCAGAGGTCATAGTAAGAATTTAACTAGGAGGAAGCTGGAAAATAAGTTTCTAAAGCAGAGGAGGGTCGAAAAAAGCCAGGAAAAATGAGGTTCAAAAAGACATTACAAGTTAAAGTACTGCACAAGCAATCCATAGGCTGACATGGCATCCAGCATTTGGGGATAAAAGCAATTCCAAAGAGGGGAATCATGGCTCTCCTGATCATTTCAGATTTAGCATGGCTTCTGGGAGATCTGAATAGGAGACAAAGAGGACTTGTGAAGGAACAGAGGAAGTTGTGAGCAGTCCATCTGCCAACTGCAATTGCTGTTCAGTCTGATTTTGTATCCTTGCCTTATGTGTGATTACTGTATGCTTGACAGCTAAATAAGTTATGTACACATACAGATGATTGCACATATATGTATGTATGAACATATGTATGTATGTATACTTCTTGCTTTTCTTGGATCCTTATTTTCATTATTTGGATATCTGAGGTAAAGACAGCTTCCTTAGCTTTCCAGAATAGTATATTAAATTCATTTTTGCATAGCTACTTCAACAATTTTCTGTTCTGTACTACAGTTATGGGAAAATTTGCTCCTTTTTGGCACATTAAGCATCACTGTGCACAATTCTTATTGGTGCCTTATCTTCCACAAAGAAAAGAAACTCCTTGAAGGCAGAAACAATCTTTGATCCCACCACCAGTGGATCCCCCACCCCCACCCTCATTACTTAGCAGGAAGTTTTGTGCACCACAGGTAATTGAGAGATGTCATTTAATAGTTGTTAATGTAGCTAAGTGCCTGATATTTTACAGGTCAGGTTTTATAGGAATATTGATGCAGTTTGGAATTTTCTTCACCAGTTGAGCAATAAGCTTTAAACTTTTTTGACTTCACATAGGAATATAAAGGATCATAGGCTGAAAAATATAATTTGCATGAATTGTTGCTGTGTGCCAATGGCTGGAATGGATTATCATATTCTCCATATTTCTGTGAAAGGATACATTCATTATTCAGACAGGTAGTGGTGACCCATGCATCAGGAGACAAATTTTGCTGTGCTGGACATTTATTATTGCAGTTTCTTACTATACCAGCAAGATTCCTAACTAATGGTCATAGACTTAGAACTGTTTAGAGATCACATGGTCTAAACCCCTCAGAGGAAAATGAAGCCAGAGAACTGGAGCCATTTGTTCAAAGTCACTTAACATAGGTGGATTGGAATTCAAAGTCAGATTTTTTGAGTCCAGAGTCAATGTTCATTCTATTGTACCACTTTGATTCCTTATCCAACTATGACACAGGGAAAATTAAAAAAAAACAAAAGCAAAATTCCATAAAGATCAGTGAAGCTGATGTTTTGGGACAAATTATCCATACTGATGATCTAAAGAAGATCATTATTTTCAAGTAGTTGAAGGAACTCTCAAATTGCAGAAAGATTACATTTATTTTGCTTCTCTCCAGAGAACAGAACTAGAAACAACTGAAACAGCATTTATTAAGTATCTGCCATGTTTAAAGTACTTTTTCAGTCCAGTGAAGCAAAAATAAAAATGTGAGTTCTTGCCCCCAAGAAGCTTCCATGTCATTGGGGGTGGTCCTGTGGAACATAAATTATATGTACCTATATATGTATATTTACATGTGTGAGGTTATTTGTATTCACAAGGCCAATACAAAACAATTTTAAAAAGAGAGATAATGCTAATAATTTTGTCCCTTGTAGGAGGTGAAATCTTAACAGCATCTTCACAGATGCTAGGGAGCCTATAAAACCAAAATGAGGAAATGCATTTCAGTCATAAGCAAACACCTGCTCAAAGACCCAGAAGTGGGAGATCAAACATCCTATACAGAGAACAGCTAGCTGACCAGTGTGACAAGAACTGATGGAATATGAAAAAAGTAATATAAACAAGACTGGAAGGAGTAGGGAAAAGACTGTAGAGGTCTTTAAATGACAAGTTAACAATTGTGAATTTTATCTTAGCAGCAGAGGGAACCACTAAATATCCTTTTTGGTTTAGTAGGGTAACTGGTGTGAACTAAGTTTTAGGAAAATCAATTTAATATTTGTGTGAAAGGTAAGAGGGGAGAAGCTAGAGGCAGGGAAGCCTGACCAACTAATAGACTATTATGAGTCATCCAGATAAGAGATCATTCATTCAACAAGCATTCATTAATCATTAGCTGCCTCCTTGATACTGTACTAGGTGCCAGAACCACACAAAAAACAAACAAACCCAAATCAGTCACTAACCTCAAGGAGTTCATATTTTGTTAGGTGGGGAAGCAGGGAGAAGAAGGATGATGGGTAACTAGGAATATCTCAAGTTCAGATTTGACTAAATGCCGTTGGAGGTTCCTTGCATGTTTGGAATTTTTAGGTCTACAGAGAATAAATTAATCAAGTAATTGACAAATCCCTCCTTTATTTATATAATACAAATATATTCCAGTAGGGCCACTTCATATACTTAAAAACACTAGAAGGACCAGAATTTGAGAATACCTTGAAGGGCCAAGCTGCATCAATTACAGGGCAAAAAACATTTTATTTCTACGTAAAATTATAATATATGCTTATAATTGTTTGTATTTATAGTTGTTGCTATTGTTGTTCAGTTAAGTCATGTCTGACTCTTCATGACCCAATCTGGGGTTTTCTTGGCAAAGATATTGGAGTGGTTTACCATTTTCTTCTCTAGTTCATTTTATAGAGGAAGAAACTGAGGCAAACAGAGTTAAGTGACTTGCCCAGGATTACACAGCCAGTAAGTGTCAAAGGCTAGATTTTAACTCAGGTCTCCCTAACGGCAAGCCCAGTATTCTATCCACTGAGCCATATAATATAATTATTTCTAAAAATGCATCCAGCGATACAATTGGTCCTTGTAGTATTAAATCATTAGCTTTCAGATGTAGTCCATAACTATGGAACTAAGATCATTAAAATGTTATTGATAAACTTATTTCAGCTCTCTCTAAAAACAAAACAACAACAACAATAAAAATAGGTCATAGTGGGGCAGGCAACTGGCTGGTTCAATGGATAGAGCACTGAGCATGTAGTCAGGAAGATCTGAGTTCAAATTGGGCCTCAGACACTCACTAGACGTGTGACCCTAGGCAAGTCACTTAATTTGTTTACCTTAATACACTAGAAAAGGAAACAGCAAACTACACTAGTCACATTGCCAAGAAAATCCCATATGACCTCAAAAAGAGTCAAAACACTGAACAACCACAAGCACATATTAGTGCAAAATGGACAGTCTTGATGACTAGTCATTCACTTGGTAACACAGCCAGCAATGCTGTATTAGCTATCCTCAAACTGATTCTATCATTTCAGATAGATAATGTCTTAGTATTTCCTATGAATTAAGGCAACAGAAATGTTCTGTCTTGATGAAACTGGAGAGTTCCACTACTAAAATGAAAGGGAGAAATTATCACTACTTAGATAACTTCAAGCTGTAATATGTTTCCTATACATACAATTCAGGCAAAAGCATTTTCTTTTGTTTTTGTACCACATTATCCAGAGAATTCCCTCAATTTTCCACATTACTTCATTCACATAGTATAGACATAGCATATAGAGTCTAACCAGGTCATTTCTTATTGATCCTGTCCTAGAATAAGATGCCTTCAGTTCAATAGATATGATTCAATTCAATTTAATTTATGAAGTACCTACTATGAGCAAAGTATTATGTTAGGTAAAGGCGGGGGGGGGAAGGGAGGGGAAGGAAAAACAGTTCTTTTTGCAAACAGCTCAAGTGCATGTCTTTACATGACTACCGTAAAGATGTAGCCTACAGTAGTCATGGTACAGAAAGTAGAGTGAAATCTATTCTTACTCAATTTATTATCTTTGTCTCTTAGAATACCTTCACAAATTCTAATAATATTTGGAGATGGGGATTGAAAAATCAGAAAATTTATCTGCTAAAATGAATAAGCCCTGGTCCTGTTCTCCACCAACTGTTGGCTTGGGAGGCTAGCACAGAATTTCTCCATAGGATTTTTTAAATAATTTGAGGCTATCTCCTTGTAATCATAACACCAGGCTTCTGAATAATTTTTAAAGGGAATTAATTTACTTGTCTTTTGTAAGACACCAGATACAGTATTTGGATCTTTAATAAAAATAATCGACAAATAATTTCCCAAGGTACTTTCCTGAAGGATCAGGATATATGTTAAAGGTCGTTAGCCCCTGTGCAACCTCACTTTCTATTTCTCCTAATGGTTTTAATACCATAAGACATATCCCTCTTTTCTCTTTCTAATTCTCCCTTTTTGTGGCTGTTGCTCTGAACTCACCTCTTTAAACCATCCATTTTTCTTTATATCTGTAAATCACTGTTTACCTTCTTTTTAATTAGTTATTAAGGCATTCTACCTGAAATGGATCTTCTACAAGACACCCCCGGCACTAGCCACTAAGTGGTCAATTGCAAACTATCTACACATACAGGCAACTCAGAGGCTCAAAGAGATCCTTGGTCTCTTGAATGCGAGGTTGTACATAGAGACAATGGAGTAAAGGTTATATGTGAGGCCCAGCTCTGTCTCTGTTTAAACTTCAGGCTTTGTTGAGGGTGAAATGATATTGAAATTTGTAATTGCTGTGAAGTCTGATAAAGACTCAAGGGAGATTTGGGCACTAAATATATTTACAGATTTGATTCTTACTGTCTTCTACAGTAATAATTACTTTGGAGCATGGGAATGGATCTCAGTAGCAAAGTAGAATCAGTATATCTCTGAAAGTAACCAAGTTATTACCTGATCACTTGTTGGGATAGGCTATGCAAGAAAGACTCATAGTAACTATCATAGTTAAGTGACAATTTTGAAATATTAATTATATCCAAAAATTGTCGATACCTTTTTCAATTTGATGACCCCTTCCTGTGTATCTTCATCCGTCACGATGTCAAACAAGTTTCCCCCATCTCCTGGAACAATGTTGTATTCAATTTCTGCATTTTTCCCAAAATCAGGGTCCACAGCTCTGATTCTCCCAATGGCTGAACCAACTAGAGAAGACTCGGGTACTTTTAGATGAAAGATACCTGATAAAATGTACATAGCAATTCATGTTAGAAAGGACAATGTAATGGAGCATATAGTAAGAATATCAGACTCTAAATGAAGACTTGTAGGAAGTAAATCAAGATGAGAAAACGTCAGCACTCTAGAAATGATATATATTTACAAGGAGCAATCAAGAAGAGAAGCATTTTGCTGTCATGGTAAAGATTATCATAGTAGGGGCGGCCAGGTAGCACAGCGAGTAAGAGCACCGGCTCCAGTGTTGAGAAGACCTGGAGATCGAATCCCGGGCTCAGACACTTAGCACCCACCCAGAAACACCTGGCCGTGTAATCCTGAGCAAGTTACTTAACCCCAATTGCTTAGGGGCGGCCAGGTGGCTCAGCGAGTAAGAGCACCAGCTCCAGTGTTGGGATGACCTGGATCAAATCTGGGCTCAGATACTCAGCACCACACCCAGAAATAACTGGCCGTGTAACCTTGAGCAAGTTACTTAACCCCAATTGCTTTAAAAAAAAAAAAAAGATTATCATAGTACTGAGTATTTGTCTGTTTCTATAACTCCTACTCTTGAATTCCTAAGAGGAGGTATTAGATAACAACAGAGTATTTAAAAATAAAATCACTTTGACCAAATATCATCTGTGCTAATTGTATCCAGGTGTCCCCATTAGTCAGTTAACTGGCATTTATTAAGGGTGTAACATATGCCAGATACTGTGATAAGCTATGACCTCAGGGTCCATTAGTATGTACAGTACCTTGGAGAAACCTGTCTCAATAACATGGATGGAGGTTTAGAGGAAATATCTAAAAGCCAAATTTGTCATATTGAGATTAGATCCCTAGTGCCACTATGCCTGCACCCTAAAAGGCATGCAAATGTTGTTTGCTTATACACAATCAAAAAATTAGTTTTAACTTTCTATGCTTATTTCTTTCAAACAGTACAGTCAGATGAATGGGAATTTGGGGAAGATACTTGAAATAAAAGTGAAAAGAGAATAATATTTATCACAAATACATTCTTACTAAAGTTTGAATTTATAATTGTTGGTTCAAAGTTGCATTATATCCATCAGAATTTATTTTTAAAAAATTCATTAATAGCTTTAGAAAATGTTAAGTTAGGGTGCAATGCTAAATCTTGAACACAAGATGGAGCTCCAACAGAGCTAGAAATTTAATATTGGTAAAAATTTGCTGTAAAATAGTCACAAAGTCCCATATTTCCTATGAGTATTAATGCTACATTCAACTTTATAATGTCTTCAAAACTCAACAAAATAAATATCATTTTGATGACTTTCTATGCAAAGGCATAATCTGCCTTTATAAAGTGTCCTCCCCCCCTCTCCCCTCCAAATCAAAGGATCTGATCAAAGCAAAACAAAACAGAAAGAATTCCATATAGATGTCAAACCCTCTGAGGCTACTGCTATTGGTCAGCGTATAGAAAAGAAAATTTAAAAAATCACACAAACCTTGTTTTAATGAGAATAAGATACCTTGAAAACACATTCAATATTTTTGTTGTGAAGAACAACCTTGCCTCCAGAAACTCCACTAGAATCATTTGTTATAGATCAAGCATTACCAAACTCCACAAGCTACCTGACCCCTAGTGGGAAGACTAAACCCTGAGGCGATTCAATTATTAGTAAGTCTGTCTGGAACCTCCATATCTTGACAAGGCCCAGCCTGATTTCTGGTTCTCTGCTACAGGCTTACCCTCCAGTATAACCAGTGTGTGCTGGCCACTAAGCCCCCTAGGGATCAATGACAATCTGCCTGAACTCCTTCAAGGATAAGCATACTTCTATCCTATCATATACTCCCCATCCCAGTTATTCTAAAATTACTTCCCTGTCATTGTATAAATCTTGATTCCCTTCCCTTTCTTCCTTCACCTTGCTCCCAATCTCCCCTCTAGCAACCTTCCTCCCCTCACCCCAACAACATTCCCTTCAAAATTTACCTACTGTTTCCACTGTGCTTTCTGGAATGCCAGTTGTATAGGTAATAAAGCTGCTTTCATCCTATTTTATTTTTCTTTTTTTCCCTTCATTTCATTTTTCTTGCTTTCACTGAGCCCTGGTTCACACCTGATGACACAACATCCCTGGAAACCTTTTTCCAGTAATAGTCTCCCTTTCATTCTCATGCTACTCCATGGTTGTTATGGGGGACTTAGCTATTCCAAACTTTTTCATCCCTCCTCAAACTTCCTATGGCTCTCCCTACCCATACTCTCTCAGCTAAAAATATTGCTCCATATTTCACTTTAAAAAAAACAACAGGTTATTTGCTGAAAATTCATCTCAACTCCTTCAGATACTTTCCCTACTATATTCTCTATTCCTTCCTTAACAATACCAAACCAAAGCACACTCTTTTGGGTTTTCCTCCACTAGGTTAGAACTAATAATTTATTATTCTAAGGGTCTTCCAGGATATCTGATTAAACCTGGGACTGTACTAGGTTTCTATCACAGAGCCCACCCTATTCTGAATAAAATATATGGACAAGTAACAGAAGCCAAAGAAATAAGTCTGGGCCCTAGAGATGTGTCCCAAAAACATTTAAGTACAGGACGCACTTCACTGATATGAAAACTAATGTTTTGTGTTACTCCCATTTACTCTCCACCAATATCTCCAGGGAATTATATAGTATATCATCATTCAACTCCTCTCTTTCAAAGTGAACCTTTGAAATAGCATTTCTGAACCTGGAAATAGCTTTAGTACCAGCTCTAGAAAGGCACAGGAAGTAAGTCATCACTAGGAAAATTATTGTTCTCTGGTGTTTCTATCAATTTTTACATCATGTGCTATATTACATCTATGTTGGTGTCTTATGCTGTGCAATGAAGTATGCAACTTTGCCTAAAGCCCATTAGTATGGGACTGTATTTATTGGTGGAGATAAAAACCTTGAGAAATTGGTGAGGAGAGAGAGCTCAAACTTTTGCCAGTTCCCTTTGAGTTTCCTTTGGAGAGATTCATGGAGCTTTGAGTCTCCCTGAGGGGATTCTTCTGAAACTTTCCCCTTTTGGACTCACCAAACATCAAGTTTTCTTTAAACATAAAAATTCTTTGGATGATCTTGGAAAATGGAAGACCCCACTTTAAGTTATTGATGGAAAAGTGCCTAGAAAGCCAGAAGAGAAGCAGGGAATATCCCTCGTGTTCATATTCTCAGCTTGCTACACTAGAGATTTAGGGGCAATTCCCATTGGGTAAGATCATAGACACTCCTGGTTGATCTAGGCTCCTTCCTAATGGGAAAACTCCTCGTCTTTGTATTGTCTGATATATATTCTCCTATGTGTAACTCCTCTGATTTTTGTTTTGCTATTATTTGAATAAATGTCTTCTTTACTATTCACTAAGTGTGTTCATTTTGGAACTTGTATTTAGTGGGAAAATTATTGTTTTGGATACAGTGTTTGAGCTACCTCTTCTCCCCCAAAATGACAAAACAATCAGAAGTTAGATGGAACCTGATCATAACCCCCATACTAATAATATTTAAGGGAGTAGAAATATGCACTTCTAGCTTGGTGCCCTCTTTGTCTAAGGAGAGCAGAGAGGCTGCTCCTCTTGTAGGGAATAAGTTTCCCTTACCGAAGAGTAGTGGAGAAGAGCCTACTGATATCTATTCTGCCTTGTTTTGAGCTGTACAAAGAAAGAATCCACACTACAGATAGAGTCTTACTACATATGCATGGCCCACTACTTTATTATTCTATAAATATAAAATTCTTGAAAGTAAAGACCACTCCATTTCAATCCAACAAACATTTGCAGCATTGTTCTAGGCTTTGGGGATTCAAAGACAAAAGGGGGAAAGGGGAAACTAACCTCTGCCCTGCAGGAAGAATAGTGAGGATATAAATATGTAAATTGAGAAGTATTCAACAAATAGTTTGAGCTGGAGGGAGCCTAACAAATAAGGAAATGAATGAATAATAAAAGAATATTTATTAAGCATCCACTGTGTGCCAGACAAGATTGCAAACACAAAGGACACAAAATCCCAGCACCTAGATTTATATTCTAATAAGAGGAAAACACAGACTTTGAGGTGGGGGAGGAAGATAATGATGACTAATAAAGGGTTGTGGTCAGTTTGGAATCAGAAGACTTCTTATTTAAGATGGCTTGGGAGACAAACATTTAAGGAAGCTGGACTTTCTTGGGTGAAGAGGGAGTACATTCTAATGAAGGAGGCTTTGTCACTTATGCAAAGGTAAAGAGGCAGGAGACTGAGATTCTATGCAAAAAAAAAAAAAGTTGGATAATTTAGCTGAAACGTTTAGTGTGAAGGGGAGTAATGTTTTATAAGCTTAGAAAGGTAGGCTTTGTATCTCCTCAGCAATTAGCACTGTGTTCCACACATAGTAAGGGCTTAATAAATGCATATTATTATTTATGTAATACTTATTTTCCTAAGTTTAGCAGGTTAAGATAAAAAGAAAAATAGAAACCCCACACCTCATAAAATAAGTAATCTGGGGTGGTCATTTACACCATTAGTTTAGCCTAAAAAGATTTCTTAGACACTTTTCCCACTGATATGTCTCCTTTCAAGGTGACAAGCTGAGAGTGTTTGTACTTAGAGAACAATTTATAAGGCCAACACAAAGAAATGTCAAGTTAGACTAACTCCAGCCATTTCTTTGAAATACTTCAGTGACAGATTAAAGAGGAATTTTCAAAGTAGTAAGCATAAGGTATATCCACAAATCCCATTACAGACTAATAAGACTCAGAGACTTCCTTTAGGGTTCAGTGACTTACACTGTCCAACAAAAATTTGACTCTGGAGTGACCCAGTGCCATGTCCCAAAGAAACATTTATAGCTAACATGACTGAAACAGTGCTTCCCAATTCATTTCTTTTGTGAGCTTAGGTCGCAGCTGACATAAAACACAGATATACACAGCACTTTTCAAGGTAATATATTTTTAGCAAGGAGGAAGACACTCAGATTCATTAAGATGAGCATTTCTTAATAAAATATTGAAGCTGGTTGTAAAGTCCGCAGAATATGGAACAAGTCAGAGAAAACTATGCATTACTCATGTCAGATTGTTTAGGTTATATCAGTTTATTTCCAACGACTTGGCATTTTATCATTCCTAGAAACTCAAATGTAATAAAGCTGGGGTCATTCAGATTAATTCAAAACTGAAGTAATCTCCAGCTCTGCCATGGACTGATCTTTTATGATGTACTCCAAATCACATTGCCATCATCTGCCTGGGTTTACCTTTGATGCATATGAAACATCTTAATGGTAAAATCTGTACTACACATATTAAAAAATAAAGCAGGTGACAAGAAATCATATAGATTTACTTGAAAATCCAGGGAAGGGAGATGAATGGTAGTTATAAAAATGGTTTTACTTTGTTGTTTTGTTTTTCACAGAATGGAAAACTACAAAACAATTAAGACAAAAAGAATCCAAAGATTAGAAAAAGATTTTGATCCTATTGTTTGTTCTGGGATATCAATAATTGACCATAAGAAAAAATAGAATTGTCAGGTTATGTTGTGTACATATATATATATATATATATATATATATATATATATATATATATATACATATATACATTTTACAAATGAGACTAGTGGTTTAAAAAGAACTTATTTATAAAGAAATATAACCTAATAGCTGGTGGTGGAACATTACTTTGGTAAATATGATAAACAATATGAGTAAGAAACAAATAACAGAAGTGAAATTGAAATCTGTGAAATAACCAAGTAGAAATCTAGTTATTAGCAAGTATTATGGCTCAGTTGTATTTGACTTTTGATGACCCTGTGGACCGTACTGTCCATGGGGTTTTCTTGGCAAAGATCCTAGAGTGGTTTATCATTTCCTTCTCCAGTGGATTAAAGTTAAGACAAAAAGAGATTAAGCCACTTGTCCAGTGTCATATAGCTAGTAAATGTTGTATTTGAACTCTGGTCTTCCTGACTCCAGAGAATTCTCTATCCACTACATCACTTAACTACCTCCAGTGATTAGCATACACAGATAAACTAATAAAAGTATTTAACCTAATTTTCATTCAAATAAACTTTCATTCAATAAACATTATAGAAATTAGTGCATCTCTTTGTGAAACCCATCTATACATTGAGTGATATAAGGCATTTATATGATATGCTAACATTTCTCCTCCTGCAAAGTCCTACTTCAGTGCTTTTCTGTAGTGAAAAATGACAAGCCAGACCAGACAACTTCTAATGGAAGGTCTCTGAATGAGGCTCCAGGGACCTCATGTATGTGCTGTCTCAGGCCTAATCTAAGTCCTGAGATAAATTCAGAGTGACTTAACCATCCTAAAGAGAGAAGCAATGAATCAGGTAAAAATCAGGTAACGAAAATTTTTGGCCAGGGCAAATCATGAAACTTTCCACTAAAGAGCAATATGTTTAAAATGTTCATGAATGGGAAGAGTATGGGCCCAGATGAAATAATATATTCTTTAAAATATTAAAATGTAAATGTTTACTGATCTTTGGAAGGTGGCCAGCCTGGATGCTATGATTTTTCAAAGGCTAAAAAAATATCTTGGAAAAAATTATTAGTGAAACTATTTCTGGAAGAAAATTTGGTGGCAGGAAGAGAAAGAAGAAATCTCTGTTTAAATGCATGAAGAAACAATGATCTGAATTTTAACCTTACCTCTTTTTTTTAATACTGTATTTCCTAGACTTACAAATGGAAAGTAAGACTACAGTATAATTTAAATGTTTTTAATTTCTCAAAACCACAGTAAGGGCATAAATAATGAACTTTTAAAATTTTTAAATTGCAAAAGAAAATAATCATGCAGTAGATTGCTTTTTGTTTTGTTTTCCCCTAACATGAATTAGTGTGGAAACTAAAGGTCTAATGCTTCCTTCCCTAATACAAAGCCTGCTACCTTGCAGAAATAACAGTAAATGTGCAAATAGTATTTCCTATAGGAAATCTATATCTGTATATATATTAGAAGGTTTACCTGGGGAAGTAGCAAAGAAAATCTGCCTTTGGTAACAAAAAGAGGGGAACAACTGACAGATGTGGAAATTTCAATTCTCACTTAAAGTTTTTGACACTTCTTGCAAGTTGTACTGTTGAAGGGCAAAAAAGAGTTGGTGGTTCAATAACTTATGCTGTACCTTATTTTAAAAAAGGCCTGAAGCTATAGACATTTTCAATAAGCACAAATTAAGGCACGAAGAATGTACTCAACTTGGTACAAGCATTCTGATAACAAAGTGGAGCTTACAGCAGAATTTTGGTCATGCACACTAAGCCTGTACAGCAAACCTTACCCCATAGTGAGTCAGGGTAAAAGAAAGGTAATCTTGATGATTCCTACAATGTGCCTGGGTCAGAAAATCTTTTTGGAAGTAGAGAGTTATTTGGCATCCTAGAAGAAGTAATTTTCTTCATACAGTAAAGCTCTTCACCTCCAGTGAGGTTTTCATGCCCTGAACAGGGTTTTATTAATTAATCAAGCAGATGAATATTTATTGGGTATCCATGGAATGCTCTGCACATTAATAGCATGAATTCTACAAAATCCAGGTTAAAAACTTAAAAAATCTTCCTTTATTGCAGCCAGCCAAAAGTTTGCTTCCTGGATTTGTTACCCAAAAGCAATCCTATGGCTGAGGGGCAGTGGCTCTGTTAACCTTGATCCTGAGAAGGGTCACTTAGAGATATAATGTAAGATTCAACCTATAGATATTTGAATACAGCAAAACTGTCAACATTTTCCAACAAAAACTGCATTTTTCTGTACATTAGTGGTTTTAATCATTTTATGTCCCATTGGTAGTGTGGTAATAATGTTTCTGTACACCTTCTCAAGCAATGTTTAAAATAAAATATATAGGATTACAAGGGAAATCAAAAGTTAGGGGAAATAAATATGTAATCTGTTTTTTCCTATTCAACTTCACAGAACCCCTGAGATCTATCCATGGATACTTTGGAGGTCCATAGACTCCAGGTTAAGAACTCTTCCATAGCATCAATTCCCCATTTATAAACAACATGTAAAGTTAAAAAGTACTTCTCCCATGTCCTTCTCCTACTCTAAAACCATTGCTAGGACACATTATTTTTATGGTGAGGGTAGGGAAATAAGCATGAATAAGTAGAATTTTTAAAGAATCTTAGTTCAGAAAGAGGGGTGTAGCTAACGACAAAGAAGTTGGTTTTGAGAAATTATTTCACAGGAGGCACAGGAGTTTTTGGACTATAGTCTCTAACACACAGGTAATGCCAACTATGCCAATTGTTAGACAGGTAAACACATGGGGGCTGCTAGCAGGTGTTCCAGCATTAGAACAGGTTCACTCTTGATCTGGGCAGATAGGAACAGAGTCACAATAAGGGGTTAAATAAATTAGTCTACTTTATTCTAGTCTATTCTTCTCAAAGTGGTTGTGATAATGGGAGCACCAACTCCTACAGCTTCCCTAATCACCCTTCTCATAGGGGCAGGTGAAGGGGGTGGGGGGAGCAGCTACCCTAGGTCTCAATAGGGTCAGACGAGATAAGCACAGCATTCCAGCTTGTGTACTCCCCTAAATCCCCTCAAGCCTCAATGGGAGCCAGTTGAAGCAGGTACATGCAAACCTCTATGAATTACCCAAATAACAAATCACATATCCCCATGGGTTCCCCACTTATTGACCAGTGCCCACTTGATTTATAGGGTCATAGACAAAGAAGGAATATTGACAGAAATGGCCTCACAAGTTAACTTTATCAATATTGTCATTCAGCGCAAGTGTAGTGAAATTCACATTTCTCAGCACAGTAGAAGTAGGACTGCTTATCACTATGATTCTAGGAACTACTATCTAGGATCTTTGGAGTTATTCTGGGAGCTATAATCTAGAGATTGTTATGGCCATGGATCCTGAGAACTAAACTGTAAGAAAGAATAATAAAATCCTCCTTACTTACAGGAATGATGTGAGATAGGTTCCACCAAAAATATTCAGGAATATTACCTAAATTTTAAAATGTTTACTAATTTTAACTTTCTTAAATTATACTCATTACAGAATAGTTTGGGTTAATTAGCAACCTCATAAAAATGTCTTACAAAGGTTTTGTTTTTTTCTTTTCTTCTTTCTCTTTAGGCAGCTAGATGGCATGGTGGATTGAGCACTGTACCTAGAATAATGAAGACCTGAATTCAAATTTGAGTTCAGATACTTACTAACTGTGTGACTGGATAAGTTACTTAGCTTCCATCTGCTTAGTTTCCTTATCTGTAAAATAAAATAAAAATAGTGCCTATATCTCAAAGTTGTTGTGAGAATAAATGAGATAATATATGCAAAGTAAAAGGAAAGAAAATAAATACTTGCTAATAGAAAAAAATTAAAAAACAAAAAATTCAGATAGAATTAAGAAACCACTTAGTCTACACATTCACATGAAGTCCTTCTGCTACCAAACTGGTTCTGCCTCTTCGCACATGGCAAGATTAGCCTGGCAAGTATCACAAAGCACTTTGAAAGCTAATGCAGGAGGGGGCAGACACAAGATGGCAGAAAAGAGGCAACTGAGATGAACTCTCAGCATTCCCCTCCAAACTACTTTAAAATAACTCCTAAATCAAATTTTGGAGCTGCCAACAAAAGGCTAGGTGATACACTGTGACACTGATGTGGAAGCCCATTTGGAGCCCACACTGGCAGAGGCAGCAACAGTAAACAGAGGTCACATCAGAAAAACCTTTGGGAGCACTCAGCCCAGAGATGGTAAGGAATTATACAAATGGTCAGAAAGAAATTAAAGGGGACCTTTTGTTG
>NW_027186349.1:1683035-1780166 GCF_028583685.1 Petaurus breviceps papuanus | reverse complement strand
TAGTCCTATTTCAAAGTGCAGCTTGAAATCTTACTTCACTTTGATCAAAAAGGTATCAGACACTGAAGTAATATCAAAAGATTTTATAGCAAGTTTCTCCAATAATGGTCTCAATTCTTAATTATACACTATATACAGAATTGAGTCAAATTTATAAAAATGAAAGTATCCAAGTGATAAACAGGCAAAAGATATAAAATAGTAGTTTTCATAAGAGGAAATCAAAGCTCTCTATAAGACATAAAACTCACTATTGATGAAAGAAAGGTAAATTAAAATAATTCTTAGGCACCATCTCACATCTATCATACATGACAAATGTTAGAAGGAATGAGGGAAAAACAAGTACACTAAGAAATTGTTAATGGAATAGCGAACTATTCCAACCATGTTGGAGAACAATTTAGAACTATGCCCAAAGGGTTATAAAACTGCACATATCCTTTGACCTAACAATATCACTACTAAATTTGTATGCCAAAAAGATCAAAGGAAAAGGAAAAAGACTTATATGTTCAAAAATATTTATAGCAGCTATTTTTGTGTTGGCAAAAAAAAATGGAAATTGAGGGGATCATCATTTGGGGAATGGCTGAACAAATGACATATGATTGTGATGGAGCACTTTTGTGTTATGGGAAATGATGATCGGGGTAGTTTCATAAAACATGGCAAGACCTATATGAACTAATGCAAAGTGAAGTGAGAAGAACTGGGAGATCAGCATGCATAATAACTGCAATGTTGTGATAATGATCAACTATAAAAGTCTTTGTTACTCTGATCAACACAATGGCCCAAGAAAATTCCAAAGGATTCATGGTGAAAAAATGCTATCCACCTCCAGAGAGAGAACTAATTTTCTTGCCTTTTTTAAAAATGGCTAGTATGGAAATATGTTTTACATGATTTCACATACATAACTGATATCATTCTGCTTGGTTTCTCTATATGCAGGGGAGGGTTAGGAGAGAAGAAGAGAAATTGGGAATTAAAATTCAAAAAGAAAGTTATAAATTAAAAAATAATAATAAACGTTAATGCTGATCATGAATTGAGCCTGAGGGTCACCAAGAGTCTGAGGGAATAGAGAACTGAGTAAGAGGTATGAAGTGGAGGAAAAAGAATGAACTTAAGATAGTAAAGACTCATTTTGCCCATTTCTATAGTTTGTCCCTAGAAAAGGTAAATAGCATTTCCTACTCTTCCTTCCTAAGTTGCTTGACCCCCTACAACTAGGACTCAAAATTCAGCACAATTGTATTTGTAAAAACATTAATTATGGATTAAATAACATTTTATAGGTAGTTGCTATGGTATAATACCTTCCAATTTTCAAACTTCCAATTTACAAACAAACATACTTCATACACACACTAGGGTCAAAAATATTGCATGATAATTATATTTATATAATAGTTGATTACTCAAAACTACAAGAGTAAGTCTATACTTCAGATGACTCTTTTCACCAAACAATAAACAGGATACAGATTCTGGCAAGAGCTTGAAAGTTATTGAGTTCATCAATAACTTTCCATTACTTATCCATTTTATATTATTTTTAATTTTCCTTTAAAAGCCCCATTAAATATTTATGAGTTATTTAAGTTGTCTTTAATCCTAATGAAATATGATGGATAGCTCCAGATAGCTTCACCGTTTATCTCCAGAAAAAAATAATACAGCATACTACCTTTGTGAAGGCTTTTTAGAGACGTCAACATATTTTGAATAAACCTAGGGTAATCATCTTTGGGACTGAAAATAAAGCTTTGAAAACAAACCTACAGGACTTTTGATACTACCCTCTGAAGCCTTCCCAGATTTCCCTCCAAACAACTAGAAAACAACCTCAGAATTTTTCTAGAAGCGGGCAGCAGCTCACCAGCCCCTTAAGAAAGGTCTCTCTCACTGGGGTGGGAGAGGAGTGGGGCCCAATACCAGCAGCAGCAGCAGCCGAAGCAGCCAGCCTCAGAGTAGGGGGCCCACAGCAGGTTCCAAGCCTGGGGCAATCCACCAGTGAGGCCCCACCCTACTACAACAGCCCCCTAGGCAAGTACCCCACTCCAGTGAATCCTACCCCTAGCACTAGCCACCAGTGAGGCCTTGATCCCACTACTGAAGAGCAGTGAAGCCCTCCCCAGGACTGGCCAACAGCAAGACCCTGCCCCTGGAGTCTAAGAGCAGAGAGATCCTATTTCCATTATAACCCAGCAGCAATACAATTACTCCTTCAGGGCCAGATCTCCCCCACTGCTCAGATGTAAAGGCTCTCTCAATCCAGGGATGTATGTAAAGTATATAGCACTATTGTTTTGATTAAGGCAGTCAGTGCCCTGACTGTTGGTCTTTATTTTCTCTGCTTGTTTTTTCTCTGTTTATATTGTCCCTGAAGTTCAGAGTGCTGACTTTCCCCTGAACTAGTGAGTGTAATTCAAAAAGATTGTTAATCCCTTAAATCTTTTCTTAGTAAAGCAGATCTAAGAGCCTGTTCTAGAAGCCATCCCTGGTATGCCATTGTGATTGCTGATACAGGCCCCACCCTTGGAACATACCAGTAGAGAATCCCCACATCCAGAGGAGGCCATCAGGGAGGCCCCATCCCCCAGTACAAGCCACATCCTGTGATGACCAACTTTGATAGACTTAACTCTTCTCAGCAATGCAAGGATCTAAGACAACTCCAAAAAACTGTTGAGGAAAAATGCTATCTACATCCAGAGAAAGAACTTTGGAGTCTGAATACAAATGGAAGCATACTATTTGCTCTCTTTTTTTGTTCTTGTTTTGTTTTGTTTCTTCTTCATCTTGGTTCCTCCCATTGGTGGTAATTCTTCTTTACAACATGACTAATGTGAAACTATGTTTAATATGTAGGGCCTATACCAGGTTGTACACTGTCTTGGGGATGGGGGAGGGCAGAGAGGGGGAGAAAATTTAAAACTCACAATTTCATGAAGTGATTATTGAAAAATAAAAATAAATTAATCAGTTAAAAAGTAGAATTGAACAAGAAGAAACTAATGACTATGAGAGATCAAGGTACAATAAAACAAAATCAAAAAAGCTTTAAAAAAAAGACAAAAAATGTGAAAACTGCCCTGATTTATTAGAACCAGAGGGCAAAAAAAGAAACTGAAAGAATTCACTGATCACCACCTAAAAAAGATCCCAAAATGAAAAATACCAGGAAAATCATAGCAAAATTCCAGACATGGAGAAAGTATTGCAAGCAGCCAAAAAGAAACAATTCAAATATTAGGGAGCTACAATGAGGATTACACAGGATTTGGCAGCTTCGACATTAAAGAACTAGAGGGCTTGGAATATGACATACTGGAAGACAGAGGAGTTAGGATTATAACCAAGAATCATCTACTCACCAAAACTGAATATAATTTTTGAGGGGGATGAGGGGTGGCTAGGTGGCACAGAAGTGAATAGAGCACTGGCCCTGGAGTCAGGAGGACCTGAGTTCAAATCAGGCCTCAGACACTTAACACAAAAACTAGCCATGTGACCTTGGGCAAGTCACTTAACCCCAACTTACCCCCAAAAAGCAAAAAAAAAATTTAAGGGGCAGTTAGTACAGTGCATAAAACACCAATCCTGGAGTCAGGAGCACCTGAGCTCTAATCTGTCCATAGACACTTGACACTAACTATGTGACCCTAGGCATGTCACTTCACCTCAATTGACTTATAAAAAAATAAACAAATAAAAATTAAAAATACATATATGCATGTATGTATTTGTATATTTATGTGTATGTATGCACGTACACATATAATATTAATTTTAATATAAATATATATTTACATGTATATGCACACACAATCTTTCAGGGGAAAATGGATATTTAATGAAATAGAGAAGTTTCAAGCATTTCTAATTAAAAAACCAGAGCTGAATAAAAAATTTTACCTCCAAACACACACACACACACACACACACATGCACACACAAAAAAATTAATAAAGGGGTAAGAAACAAAATTGCATATGAAGAAGGAGAGCCGAGAATGAATGGGTAAAATTATCTCACATAAAAGAGGCATGAAATAGTTATCAGAATGGAGGGGAAGATGGGGGGGAAGGGGTTGGAGGACAAAGCTTAAACCTTACTCTCATCAAAATTGTCTCAAACAGGGAATAACATACATAGTTGGATAATAGAAATCTAGCTTGCCCTATAAGTAAAAAGGACAATAGAAGGGGGAGGGGGAACTGATAAAAGGGGAAGGGTATTTTGGGGAAGCAGGTGATCAGGAGTAGAACATTTGTGAGGAGGAAAAGGGGAGGGTAAGAGAGAAAAGGATAAACAAGCAAAAAATAGCATGGAGAGAAATACATAGTAATCATTACTATAAATGTAAATGAGATGAACTCACCTATTAAACAGAAGTGGATCGCACAATATATTAAAAACAAGAATCCTATGATACGTTCTTTACAAGAAACGCATTTGAAACAGAGAGATACACACGGGGTAAAGATAAGGGGGCTGGAGCAGAATCTATTATACTTCAACTGAAACAAAGATATCAGGGGTAGCAATTGTGATCTCAGACAAAGCAAAAACATATCTAATTAAAAGAAATAAAGAAACTATCTTGCTAGACAATGAAGTCACATCAATGCTACACGTATGTCCACCAAATGGTATCACATCTAAATTTTTGAAAGAGAAACAAATAAGTATCAGGCAAGTCCAAGTAATGTGCTACTTAGGTTTAAGGTTCAGAGATCAGTGCAAGTGAAATGTGAAAACCAAAGGACAAAATCAAAGCTCCACTGAATCACTTCCAGACTCAGAAGCCTCTGGAAGCCTGAGGCTTAGATTTGTACCCTTGACAGAAATTTATCTTGTTTCCAGGTAGGGAATTGGGCAATGTAGTCTAGTTGCCCAGTGTGTGTGGCTGCTTCCAGCCTTTGAGTGGTTTCAGCCAAGACCTTTAGTAATGCTCTTGAGCTTCAGGAGGTCTCTACTAATAGAGCTACCTGTGTCGTAGGTTGTGAAAGGTCTGAGCTATTGACAGGGACACAAACCATGGTGAATGGAGAAAATGCAAAGAGGATAAAGGTCAAAACAACCTCTCCATGTCTCCAGTTTTTATGTGTAAAATTCAATAATCTCTTTAGTCCCTACCAATTCCAAAACTATGATCCAATTTAGTAGTGTATTACCTTGGTTTTCTCTGAGGGGTTCAAGTATAGAACTAATTTTTTCTATTTGGAAGAAGATTCTGTGTTTTGGTTCCCTGACCAATGAATCATCTCCACAGTCTCCTCACGCATACTGCTTTTCCCTAGTCAGAAATTAGAGGAAAAAATATATATATAGTGCAGATTTGATAATTCTACAACAAAAGGCATTTATTTCTCTAATCAGTTATGTTTTAGATTTCTCTATATTTTTAGCTATTGCTGCTGTTCTCACTTGAAAGTAGGACAGCATTTCTTCTAACTCTTAGGGGCTTATATTTATTTTTTTAGGTCATTGCACAAGAAATTCTGTGTGTACATAAGAAGACTTTAAAGTGCTATTGAAGCCTTGGGTGTACTTTCACTTCATTACATTTTCAAACAACCAAGTTATTCATTGAAAATGTATGTCATTTGACACAACACTTAGTAACTTAAAACACATTCCTTAAGTATAAATTGTTTTGTTTTCTATTTATACCTTCTCCCTGTGATCTCATCAGTTCTTATGGCTTCAATTACCATCTCTATATGGATGACTTGCAAATCCATGTATCTAATCTTTATATCACTCTACAGAGACAGTTCTTGAATCACCAGCTGCCTACTGGATATTTTCACTTGGATGTCCCATGCCCATACATATCTCAACATTTCTAAAATGGACATCATTATTGAACCCTTAATCTATTCTTCCTCTAAATTTCTCTATTTCTCTTAATGACTGTATCAACTTAGTCACTTAGACTTGCAACATCAGCATTATCTTCAACTTTTCCCTTTCTATCACTTTCCCTATATCCAATCAATTACCTAGTCTTCTTACTAATTCTGCCTCCACATCATCCTTCCTATTCATTCCTTCCAGATCAGTGGAGGAGAATAAGCATTTGTATCATGCCCACTATCTGCCACATTTCCATAGGCACTGTGCTGAGCACATTACAAATATTACCCCATTTGAGCCTCACAACAACTTAGTTCAAGCCTCATTACTTCTCACCTGGACTACTGCAATAACTTCTTAATTGGTCTTTCTTCTTGCTTCTAGTCTCTTCCTTCACTAGCCTCACCTCCACACAGCTGCCAAAATAATGTTTTAGAGGCACAAATCAGACCCTTTTGGTTCCAAGCTTAAAAATATCCGTTGTTCACCTTAATTCATCGAGTATAAAGTAATGTTTTCATTTTTCACTTGACATTTAAAGCCCTTCACAATCTGGCTGCAACCAACCTTTCCAGACTTGCTTTATATTACTTCCCATCACACAAAGTACTTGTTGTTCTCCTAACCCAAGGTTCTATTCTCTGGCCTCCAACCCTTCACTCAGCCTTTTGCTCCCAATATCTAGTAAAATATTCCCTCTTCACTTCTCTTTCTTAGAGTACTTAGATGTCTTCAAGGTTCAGATCACAGTTCAGTGCCACTTTTTAAAAGAAGCCTTTCCTGATCGCCCCAGTAGTTCATTTTCTTGCCCATCTTAAATCATTTACTTTTATTTAGTAATCAACTTACAAGTCTAATTTCTCAGTCCCTGTTCACTACAGCAAGTACTATTTGTTTCTTTCAGTCATTATTTCCCTAGTGCAGTGCTTTATGTAGAGAAACTTTATGTAGAGAATAAGAAATGCTTGTCATTTTCATTTGATTTTGGTTTTGTTTATGATATGCTTTGCTTTATTAAAGAAATGTACTAGGTACCTGTTCTCTTTGCCTATGGGACTGTTAAGTAGATATCTCAAGCAAAATAAGGTACATGAAATGGAAAAATGTGATCTATTTAAAAAATTGAAATTGGGTTTCTTTTGCCATCCATGATTACCCTTTGCTACGACTTCCAAAAAATTTCTATAGAGGGCTAGTTTGAGGTGGACAGACCTACTCTTTGAATATTGAAAATACTTCATTTATATAAAAATGTAAATGTATACTATATCTCAATGTAACATTTTAGAGGCTCTGTAGCCAGAACAGCATGAATTTTATAATTATAATAAAAGCAGGAAATAGAATTGATGTTCACAACAAATATTTTCTGCCCTGAATTTTATTCTACATATTTGTAAAAGCTTTAATCATGAATGGGTAATAGCTTACAAAAGAATTCCCTTTGTTTTTTAGGACTTTGAACAGTGTTGATGATTACCCATAAAGACATGGGTATATGATCATTTCATAGCCCTCACATTGCACTGAAAGAAATATTAGATGACCTGAAGTCTTTATCTTAAAAAGTCTTTTTTCCTTATGCCTTTGCTCATAAGAAGCTATACTGAATGTCAAGCAAATTGAGAATTCATGGAGAAGTAGAAGTTTACAACACATACATTCCCATTCAAAGTCATAAAATGAAAGGTTAGGACATTGAATTGGGTTCAACAAAGAATTCTCAGGCAGTATAAAGAAAGTATCTTCTTTTGACATCATCTTATTTCAATGACAAAATTGCCACGTCTACTCTAAAGAATGTGGAAACACTGGGACTAATTCTCCTATCTCAACAAAAATAAGTATCATTTGCATTATTTGCTTTAATACACATGTATATATACTCATATATATATATATATATATATATACATATGTATATGTATATACTATTTTCATCTCCTTCAATTGTTTCAGTCATGTCTGACTTCATGACCTCATTGGAATTCAAATCCTAGCTGTCTAACCCTGGGAAAATCACTTAAACTTGTTTGCCTCAGTTTCTTTATTTATAAAATGAACTGGAGAAGGAAATAACAAACCACTCCAATATCTCTGCCAAGAAAAAAACCCAAATGTCATGAAGAGTCAGACATGACTAAAACAGCTGAACAATAACAACAACAAAGCATTTCAAATGCCTTCAAAGTATAGTCTGTGCAGGTAGATGGTGGTGGCAAAGCAAATGTGACTCACAAGGTACAAAGACCTTGTTATTTATACTAGATCAAAGTTTTTTTCCTATGTTATGGGACTGTTTGGCAGTCTGATGAAACCAATATCAAAATAGTGTTTTTCAAAAGATAAAATAAAATACGTAAGATCAGAAAGGAAACCAAATACTAAGCATATGATTATCAAAATATTAAAAAAAATTCATGGACCTCAGACTAAGAACTCCTAGTCTGGATAGAAACTAAATGAAAATTAAACTCATAGGTATAGAAACCTTTAAAACAGGTTTCTCTCAAGGCCACAGACATGGGTGGGGCTATCTACATATGTAGTCGAATATTCTATTGCAGTTAAGTTTCCAAAATTTGCTAAAATGAATTGATTAACCTGTTGACAATTACTTGCCATGATTATTATGGTGAAGGGAAAAAAATACTTCTTTCTCTTTCCAGAAAAGCTGAGACCTGTTATTTTGTAATTTTAAAAATGGTTAAAAATGTTTGGAGGGTGGAACATTTTAATTTTCCCTCCCTTAGGGATGCATATTTTTATTCTATTATATCTCAAGTTCCATGTTTGAACTGTTGCTTAAAAAATTACATTTACAGAATAGGATTTAGTGGTAAAAGGGACCTTGAGGATCACAGAATCCAAAATTCTCATTTTATAGATCAGACAATTGAGGTCAATCAATGGTTAATTGACTTGACCAGATACTAATCTTAGACTCAGGATTCGAATTCACATCTTAAAACAGAAGCAAGGAGGTGGTTAGGTCTTAAATGAAGGGCATACATGGCTCCACTGAAAAGTTTTTTGAGCAAAACTGATGTAATTGAAGGGTAGCTATAAATGGCCAGCCTCTAGTTAAAGTTATTCTTAGGGGTATAAGGTGAGTGATGAAGGGAAAAGACATTTAGTTGAGAGAGAAAAAAATCATCTAACATCACTTTTTCTCAGAAGAGATAGAATGTTTCTGGCTACTACCTTGTAAAAACAAAATTATTTTATTAGGTAAATAATACTAGCGGCATGCCCTTAGTACATTATATTTTATTGTAACTATTTCAAAAAGATCAATGCTTTCACACACTGAGGGAAATCTTAATGCATGAATCAAAACAAAAAAAAACAAAAACTAGTGATCAGCTTTCTGGTTATGAGTCTTCCCCAATTCAGTTGGACTGATCCTCTTGGGCAAAGGATATTTGTTTCATTATTGGATCTGTATTTGAAGCATTTCAACCTAGACAGTACCTCCTAGGGCTTGTTCTCCATTGTCAGCCTCTGACAACACAAATAATCATTTATAAGGGGAGTACAAGAGAACTATTTTATTAGCCAATGGTTCAAACGTTGTTGCTATTTTCTATGTATTCTTTCTTTTTTTTTTTCCTAGAAGATGTTCTTTTATTTACAATGATAAGGAAAGAATTTTTATTCATGGCATATAGTTCAGAAAAACTAGTTTCAAATATATCCTTTGTGTGTGTGCACATGCCCAAGTGTTTGCATGTGTGTGTACATTATGAAGTGTTTTTTTTTATTTTTAAGTCAACTGTAATTATTAACTTAAGAGTCACCATCTATGATTTAATCAGCAAACAATTACTTCTTGTTTACCTGTGGTGCTGCTGCTATACGATGAATCTGTCCCATCTCGGAACTATACTAGAAACTTTTATTTCATTCAGTAAAAAGTCCAGTCTATTAATGTTGTATAGGCATTTATTCTTATGGAACCTAAAATAAAACTGTGAGCATATTGACTGGATTCCTGTAATTTATTAACTGTCAAACATTTTTATGAGCATTTGTATCACCAGAATATTTCCCTTTTTGTTACTTTTCAATTTGTCTCTTTGAGTTGCTGTTTATGCTTAAAGTTCCCTTGTTCCAGGTGAGGTATACCACTTTGTAATTTTGAGAAACATAACCAAAGGGTCATAATTCTAACTTACTGTCCTATTGCTGGGTTTTTTCTATTTGTTTGTATGTTTGTTTGTTTGCTTTTTGGAGGGGGGAGGGAAGAGTAATTGGGATTAAGTGACTTGCCCAAGGTTACACTGCTAGTTTTTTTGTGTCAAGTGTCTGAGTCCAGATCCAAACCCAAGTGCTCCTGACTCCAGGGCCGGTGCACCACCTACCTGCCCCCATTTGTTTGTTTGTTTGTTTTTTACTGTGGTAATTTATACACCTAACATATAGGATCTCTGTAATTTCAGATAAAGTAGAACTATAAAAGTACTATTGTAAATATATCTGGTCCTTTAACTGAGACATTAGTAACAGAACTAAGAAGTAAAGGGTGAAATGTCTGAAATTATTGAGGCATTGTCATAGATGTATAAGAACATGTGGCTAACATGCCACATACTGTAACCCAACTTAGGGAAGGAAGATATTGCATGAATTGTCCACCAATATTGTGAATGATCAGTAATGCCATATGATGCCTCTTGTACAGTGTTTTCTTGATCCAAGATCCTGACCTATTTGAAAGCACAGCATGGATCTGATTAAAGATGGTAGCAGTGTGTTGTTTTCCATCAGCTTATTTACATATGACTGTTTTGGGGGTTCTGGAGAATCCAATTGATAAACTAGAAATCAAATAACTGAGCAATTAGTAATGTTCATACAAGGACTGTTATAGTCATATATGACGGAAATGTGGATTTTGAAAATTTAACCATAAGTTAGAGATGAATTGCATTACTTATGCATCAAGGTGGTGAAGTGGATAGAGTACCAGGCCTGAAGTCAGAAAAACTGGAGTTCAAATCTAGCCTTAGATATTTACTAGCTGTGTGACCCTGGGAAAGCCACTTAACCACTGTCTGCATCTGTTTCCTCACCTGTAAAATGAGGATGACAATAGCACCTACCTCCCAGGGTTTTGTGAGGATCAGTTGAACTAATTTTAAAGCACTTAGCACAGTGGTTGATACATAGTAGATACCATATAAATGTTAGCCATAATGATGATGATGATGATGATGATGACACAGAGGCTCTAATTTGGAGGATTAGAAGGCAGCAGTTAGAATGAAATAAGAAGATGGAAACAGGACAGGAAACTAAGACCAAGAGGAGATGGGAACAAAAGCCACTAACAGAAGATTAGATATATAGCCTGACTGGAGTTGAATCCACAGGCAGGCCCTACAGCTATTTTTTTCTGGGATCCATGATGATTAGGCAAAAAGACATTACTTTCCTGGGAGGAGATTGGTTGGAGAAAAAATGAGTCAATTGAAAGAACTACAGCCAAGTGGGATCTTTAGTTTCTAGATTCTGATTGGAGGAAAGGAAAAAATAAATAAAACAAAACAAAATCTCTATTTGAAAAGCCATCTGGTCTTATTGTTCCCTAACACCATTTACAATCTCAAAGGAGAGAAGCCTCTTGAGAATGCCTGTGTTAGTGTTTACTTCCTGAAACAACTTAATAGAAGGGGAATGAGATGTTTTTCAGCTGTTTCAAGCTATGTTGATACATTTTTGCTAAAGGAGCATAGTCCTTTTGCGTGTTAAAAGAGACTGATACTGCTTTGGTGTCTTCAGAGTAGCAGGGATGCAGGCTTTTTGCCTAATAGGAAAGCTGTGAGGACCAGAAGAGGAGCAGAAAGAATAGAGATGGTTTTGCCAACAAGGACAGGCGGTTCTATGAAGAGACCAAGGGCATTACAACCTGATGTCTAAAATCATGAATTCATGGACCTCCCTTCTACATTTCTCTGTGTGTCTACACTCTGTCATAGACACTACAGTCATGGGTAATGCAGATTTATGAGTGGACTGGTATGTTTTGGTTATTCCTGCATTTGCCATCTGTTGATTAACTGTGGTATGTATATACATGTATGTATGTGTATACACATATGTGTAGGTATGTGTGTGTGCATGTGTGTGTATGGGAGGCAAGGCAATTGGGATTAAGTGACTTGCCCAGGGTCACACAGCTAGTAAATGTCAAGTGTCTGAGGACAGATTTGAACTCAGGTCCTCCCAAGATTGATGCTCTATTCACTGTTCCATAAGCTGCCCCAAGTAACTATTATATTTATTCTTCTTTTCTCATTCAGTAAATATTTCATGTTTAAGAGTTACAATGTGATTGATTATATGAAAATGAAATATTGTTGGCACTTTAGTAGCTACTGTGGCGAGTAGTAGAATGTATCATTCCCCTGTTACACACACACACACACACACACACATCACCCGCTAGGGCTCTCAGAGAATTTTAGTTGTAAGCAGATGGCTATGGTTATAACATAACTTCTTTTCCTCACTCACTACAAAGGAACATGGCCAGAGCTACCTACCATCATGAGATTTGGCTAAGGCCTTGTGGTGAGAGAGAGAGACAGAGAGAGACAGAGAGAGACAGAGAGAGAGAGAGAGAGAGAGAGAGAGGGGTGGGGAGGGAGGGAGCACATAAGCATATGAGTACTTCTTAGCAAGATAACTAATTGCAGACAACAGAAAAATTATAATAATTACCTAGTTCATTTGTCATTCCATAAGACACCCTTTGGGACAGCTAGGTGGCATGGTGGGTAGAATGCCAGGCCTAGAATCAGGAAGACTCATCTTTCTGAGTTCAAATCTGGCCTCAGACATTTACTAGCTATGTGACCCTGGGCAAGTCACTTCACCCTGTTTGCCTCAGTTCCTCATCTGTAAAATGAATTGGGGAAGGAAATGGCAAACCACTCCAGTATTTCTGCCAACCAAACCCAAAATGGGGTCACAAAGAATCAGATACAACTTAAAAACAGCTTAACAACAAAAAAATATGCTTTAGTTTCAACTGAGAATTTTTTCCAATCATACTAAGCTCTCTATAATAACTCCTACACAAAAGGCCAATATGTTCATAGTCACATGGAAGAATTAGAGGCTACCAGGGTGAATTACAATATCCCCTAAAGTTAACTATTTAAGCAAGAGACATTTATTTAGTGCCTAGTGTGTGCCAGTCACAGCAGCTTAAACACTATATAAATAGGAACTTAACTAGTAATTCATTCTAAAGGAGCATTTTGTTGATGGGATCAGGTTTATCTTCCTGAAACTAGGTGGTGCAGTAGAAAGAACACCAGTTAAAAATCCCCTTTCTTTCACTTACTAGATGGCAATCTTGGACAACCTTCTTTTGGCCTTCTTTATCTGTAAGGTAGATTTGGCTCTAGCCCAATAATCCTATATACAAATTGATTTTCCCAGAAACTTGTGGGATAGGCAATGGGTTCCTTTTTCATTTTTCAAGTGATTAGTCTTGTAAAAAGGGATAATATTCTCTATTTCCACACCTATGCCATAAACTACTAGTTCTCATTACAACAAGCTTACCTAAAACCAAAGTTATCTACTAAGTTGTTGTTCATCCCTAATAAAAATTAATTGACAAAAGGAATACAAAATAATTATAGATTCATGAAATAAAAATAACAGGGAAGCTTCTGGGACCAATTATACTAATAGGAAAATAGGTCTGAAGATTTAAAAAAAGAGGAGAAATTGTATTCAACTGCGATGAACTAGACTTGCCACTGGACTTCTACTAATGATATTCCCTCAAACCATGATCTTAAGTAATATGGCCTTCTAGAAAGTCATATTAGAAGGATGATGCCTAGTCCTTAGTGGTACCAGTCTACGTAAGAATGATCTCTTTCACTCTGTCCTGATCAGAAAAGACATTGACCCTAGAAAGAATTTTTTGAGCTAATCATCTGTCAATGTCATATGCTGCCACATCTTTTCCATCCATAGTATTATCCTAATCTACTCTAATTCTACATAGTATGATCCTAATCTACAATAATGTTGACCTTTTCTGCCACCTCCTCTTCCCCCAAAGACATTTTGGACCAATGTTCTGATGTCTAATCCACAAACCTTTTGATTTATCTACCTTGACAACTTGTTTGGCTTGACTCTGATATAACTTGACTCTGAACTTGAACCTCTACTTCTCCCTCCCACCCAGTATATTTTCTCCCACCAGGCCTATTAATTGCCCCTAATTACCCATTATAGTATGAAATATAAAGGGTCCAATTAATCTTAAATAAATTAGAGGTACTCCACAGAATATTACTTCACTCAGAATCTTGAAATGAGATTAATAAATTTAACATTCTTTAGCCAATAGTATTATATAGTATAATAAATCTGCATAAACTCAGACACTAGTTGATATACAAAAAAAATCCTCTCATTAAACATAATGAACTTCTTAAATTAAACTCAATAATAACAAATGTAATAGTAAATATTGTCCTTCTTACATAAGTTTAGATTCAAAAGAATTCTTTGTGTACATATACATAAATGCATACAAAAATAACTATACATGTATACTATATTATATATATATGTGTGTATGTGTGTATACACATACACATATATGTGTGTGTGTTTAGCTGGTGAGGTTTAATTGCCCTATAATTTTGCTGAGTAGGGGGTTCCCCTTTAGCTTTTAAATAAAAGATACAACTTTCATGAAATAGTCAAAAATTCCTGAAATTCAAAAGAAAAAAATAAAAGGATTAGCATGGATTTAATATATTTCATAAACTTGATCAAAATGTGCATTGATCAATAAATGTTCTCCAATTTCTGACTGCAGTATTGACTTGGTAATATCACAAAATGTCATCACTGCATTTCTCTGAAGTTATTTCCACATTTGGGACGACCGACTCTTCCCCACCTGGACCCATTGCTTTGTTCTCAAGGGAAATACCTCTAGCAGCCATGCATTCCACAATATTTGCTCCATTTTAAAGTCTGTGTGATTACTCAAATCTCAAAACACAGAGTGACTCAGGGATTGGAAAGGCTGAGGCAGGGTAGGAAGAGAAAAGAACAAGGGTCAGAGCAAGTTATGGTAATGTGTGGGATTTTGACTATATCTGTAGGAATACAAAATTATGAGGATAGCTTTATGTGAGTATACAGAGTCAGAGGAAATTGAATAAGAATAAGACCCAGCAAGCCTTTTAGTCAGCAAAGCTCATTTAATGGCTAAAGTATACAGCTAGAATCCAGAAAACTCTTTCAATATGCAAACTTTCCTTAAAATTCCTCATAACTAAAGTGGAAAGCCATATTTTTATATTGGCACACACCTCTATTCTACTATAATTTTATAAATTATATATGTTTAAAAATGTTTTTCATTGGGGAAATGAAAATGAAAGAAAACTTTTTTTCCTTAAATGCCTACCTAATTATCTATCTACAACTAAAGTTGAGCAGGCTTCTTTTTTAATATGTCACAGTCAAACCAGCAAGTCTATCTAGTCTAATAATATGAGTAGTCACAATTAAATTAGCCAATGCAAATTAATACAGTAATGATCCAAATACCTAAATTAGCTATTTTCTAGTCAGGTTTGGGGGTTTTGTTTTTGCTTGTTTGTTTTTATCATGGATCTAAATCATGCCAAAATTTTATTTTATGAATGTACTTTTCTCAGTGTTATAAGCATGTTTATTAGTGAGTTACTTACAGTGGATGGTAGTTGCTTACGTTATATACTTTAACTTTTAATTTCATAAATAATAGAGTCATTTATTTTAGAGCTGGGAGGCACCTCAGAGTCTATAAATGAGTCAAACAACTTCATTTTACTGACAAGGAAAATGAGATATAGAGAGGTTGTGACTTGCCCAGAATCATATAACTGAGGCATGTCTGAGGCAGGATTTAAAATTATCTTCCTGACTCTGAGTCCAATGGCCTTTCTACTACTGTAGACTGCTTCTCATACAGTAAAAATTTTCACTTTTTAATCAACATATATAAAAGGAATAAAACATTTGCATTATATTAAATCAAAAAGTATTTTAAAAATTTTACTGAAGACGACAATTTTCCCAAAGCAGTAAAATATATTAGAAGCACATTTACTGACTCATTCCCTCTTTTAGGACTGAATCTTCCATAGAAACATTTTTTTAAAGGAAAATAAATAATTATCATATATTCATGTGCTTATAAATCTAGAAGCTCTATTATCTATGGTTGATTAAACAATGTTTTATTTTCTTAAATTGCTCTCATATTTACAGTATTATTTCTGTGCAATAAAAAGGGGCTACAAGGCAGAAACACGAACATTTTGCCAAGCATGAATTAAGAACTTCACTTAATTGACTAGATCACAGAATATAATTTATAGCTGCCTGTCAGATAGCTGTGCCTTTTAAATTTCAAGCAAATGGAAGCCATCATTCATTTTAGCCAGTAGAAAGAAATCACAGCAAGTCTTCTGTGCACATTGTAAACTTAGGCACCTGTTATATTAATATTGAGAAGAACTAACTTTTATATAGCACCTACTATATGTAGGGCACTGTGCTAAGCACTTTACAAATATCGTTTCATTTGATCCTCACAACAACCCCAGGGAACAGGTGCTGTTTTTATCTCATTTTACAGATGAGAAACCTGAAGCAAACAGAGGTTTAAATGACATATCTAGGTCCTCATAGCTAGGGAGTGTGTGAGGGCAGATTTAATTCAGATCTTCCTCGATACAAGCTCAGTGTTGTATTGTACCACCTAACTACCCCTAGGAAGTAAACACACTGACAAGGTCAAGTAATTGTTATTTGTGGCCTCCAGTGGTTAAATCTTGAGAATAATTTTACCATTGTTACAAAATGTTTTCAATCTATGTTCTCTAGGAAAGTTTTTGAAGTTATACATGTCATATAGAATAAAGCCTCAATGGCTATTGAAGGACAGACAGGTTCCCACTCTAATTCCTTATAGATGAATACTGCAGAGGACCTACCAAGGTAGCCATATGGTAAAAAAAGTTCAATATTTGACAAATTTCTATTATATTTAGATGAAGCTAAAGTATTCAGGATCATTCAATTAGTTCTAAGGATTTGTTTTGTTCACTTATAAGGCCTCCCACTATACAATTAGTTGGGGGGGAGGTTAGGGAACTCTCTTGACTTTCTGTTCAAAGAACTATTATTTTCATTGGGATTTATTAAATCACATATGTGGTTTTAATTGCTCCAGATATTTTAAAAATCTCTTCTTTGCAGAAATGAGCAGTTGGTTCACTATTTGCAGATTTATTCTTTTTCTCTGAAGTGTATAATTTAAAATGACAGAGTAATAAGAAAGAACTAGTCAAAAAAGACATAAACCCCAACGGAAGAACTTCTTTTTATTTATGCAAAGTTTGAAACTAATTTCTTATTTTGAGTTAAAAGAAGAAATTGCCTACCCACTACATAGGTCCTTCACATCCCCCTCTCCAAAAAATAAATAAATAAATAAATGAACAAGTAAAAGTTACCTAAAATCACAACACAGGCAAAATACTGTGTGTACATAATCAGAGAGGCATATATGATATATTCCCCTCTGTCACTCAAGTCTTATTATGAAGCACAAATTCTACACATTTCTAGTAAACAAGCATCCCATGTTTAATCAAAGTAAAATAATACAAAGCTTCCCTCGGATTTTGGTAGAGAATGCCTTTAAAAAATCAAATTCATTTTTCCTTCCTGCTTGACAATTTATTTTCTTAAAAATGCTTGTCTTTGCAAATAGAAAATAATTAATTATTTTACATATTTGAACAAAATACCTCCGAGTTCTGGAATTCTGTTATTAAGACCCTATGTCTCTTATTAATAACACCAAATTATCTAATGTATCTTCACCTGATAATACACAATAGCCTGATTTTTTGTCTTATTTCCTATATTTTATTATAGTTTGAAATTTAGAAATAAAGAAAATATGTGTTTATGACTGTTTAGCAAAGGCAGCTAGGTGGGCAATGAATAGAAATCAGGATTAGGAACCAGGAAGAAATCTTGCCTCAGGCTGTTACCCTGTGTTACCCTGGGCATATCATTTAACTTCTCTTTCCCTCAGTTTCCTCCTCTATAAAATGGTAATAATAGCACAGTATTGTGAGGATCAAATGAATTAAAATATATAAAACACTGAAAAACTTGAGTGCTACATAAAACATAGTTATTAATATAATTAACATTATTAATGTTTTGACATAAGTTAATTCAAAGTAGAAAATAATGGGGGACACATACTGATTTGGCCAATTATTTAAATTATCATTTCATTCAAAAGGAAGAGCCATGCCAAATAGCAATAATTTCAGCTATGTTCATGCAAAGTTAGTATCCAAGGATTTCATCGAGATCACCACAGCAACATGAGCCCTCATTTCATCTGACAGTACCAAGTGAGAGATTCATCACCTGTGTACTGGAATGCTGGAAACACCTGCTTAAAATCTGTAAGAGATATGAGGAATGAAACACTAATGAAAAGTTTTAGTCATGCAGTGCTACAAAAAAAAATAAATACAGGGTACTAGAACAAAGAAAGTGACATTTGTAACAGAAAACAAAATAATATAATAAAGATGCAAGTATGATGCTCTATTATTCAAGAAAGATAGCTGTTAATGGTTACAGAATAATGAAACATCTAGTTATTATCAAAGTGACTTAAACAATAGTCTTCTAATTTCACTCTGTTGCTTACATATTTTAATGAACCATGATGGCAAATTAGATAGGTACTAGGGCTACAGTCTTTGGGTTTAAAACTGGAAGGGCCCATCTAGTCGCATTCCCTCATCTCCCTCATTTTATGGTGGGGGTGGGGGAGAAAGAAACAGATTTAACATCTTAAGTGAAAAGATGAAAAAATGGACATGGTGCCATATGTGGTTTTATCAGTAATCTTTAAATCACAACACAATTTGCACAGGAATGCTGCCTTCAGCTCAAGAAAATGTCAAGATCAAATTCACCCTTGGCTATTAACACATTCCTTTTGATTTTAAATATAAATAAAGGAAACACTCACTGGTTTCCCTTTGGTTAAAGTATGATTATATGTTCAAGAAATTTGTTTTCTCTTAAAAAAATTATGCTAAAATCTGATGAAGTTACTCTAGCTGAGGCACATTTATTTTTTTCTGTCTATCCACATCTTTTCCCTGACTGTCAAATTCTTCAAAAACACGTACGCATGGATTGGACATTGAAGGATTTTATAAACAATTGCATTGACTTTTGACTTTAACATGGAACACAACATACTTTTGGGGAATCTAGGTGGATTGTCATTGACATCAGTGAGAGTGATGTTCACTGTAGTGGTTCCTGCTAGTCCTCCCAGCTGTCCTCCCATGTCCTTGGCTTGGATGAGTACTTGATATTGTTCTTTGACCTCCCTGTCCATATTTGGCAAGGCTGTTCTAATTACACCTTCAAGGAAAAAAACAAAACATACATATCACAAAAATTAAATTCCATAAAATACAGTATTTGTTTCTTTCTCTTTGTTGTGGCAGGGGAAGCAGGCAATCTAGTGGAACTAGCAAAGAAAGTCTGAGTTTTTTATTTCTTTTTTAATGCTTCTTTGGCATATTTTACCTCATCCATAACATAATACCACAGTCTCTTGAATACTTTCCTCTCACACATCTTCTCAATATTTCACAAATTGTTCAAAATTGTCAACACTAAAATTGCTCTCTCTATACTCACGGCAATCATGTTTTTATTGTTGATCCCATAAGAAGGCATTCTAGACACAGGTGATAATATTATAATGCCATCATCATTCTTTCGATAGATCAGTACATGTTGCCCCTCAGTTTCAGTCTGAGAAGGATCCAAGGTCAACCTTGCACAAAATTCTTCTCTGTATCTTACAGATTCAAAACAAGTTTTCAGGCTATTTTTTCTTTTGTATGTAGGACTGTAGTAGTGTTATCTTTATATTAATTAATGAATATTAAATAATTTGGGTGATATTAACAATCATGACCAAATGACAAGTGTTTATTAAGCACTTACACACTTTTTATTAGGCACTAGGAATATAAAGACAAATGAAATGGGAGTTTGTCCTTCTAGAGCTTAGACTGTATCTGGAAAGACAACACCAACATGTTTAATTATACACAAATAAATACAAGGCATTGAATTTTTTCTTGGGTAGTTCAGGAGGCTGCAGCCTTATTAAAACATTAGCAAAAGAAGGAATCAAGAGAGGCCACATATACAAGGCAACACTTGAGTTGAGCTGAGCCTTGAAAGAAAGAGAGAATTCAGAGTGGCTAAAGTAAGATAGAGAACAACATTCTAGTCCCTTGAATAATAACAAGATGTAGGTCAGGTAAAGAATATATAATAAGGCTAAAAAGGAAAATTGGGGCTATGCTGAGCTTTGAGCAACAGGACTTTGTCATTGACATCAGAGGTACCCCAAAAAGAATACATTACAAACATTGAAAATACACACCTTTTCCCTTTTAGGAACTGTTTAGCTTTCTGATATTCAACTCTAGTAATGCATCAATACTAAGCACATAAGCACTCTGTGCTTATCCGTCCACATCTGGTCTTTGGCAAGAAGCATATCAAGTGTCTTTGCCTTAGTAAAAAGGTTTCTTCTTATTGCTGGAAAGTCTTTTGGTGCAGACTAAATCCTACATACCTGAAACTTTGTTTCTCAAGAATATCTCCTGCATTACTAATTCCTTCTACTTAACCTCCCCAACTTTGGAATTTTTGCCTACCTAAATTGATAACTCCCTCCTAGTTTTATCTCACTCCTCTGATTTTCATCTCTGATCCATCTTACATTAACTGTGAGCCTATCTCATTTATCAGAAGGAAAATGCTCTTCCCTCCTGTCTTCCTTTCATCCTACTTTAAATTGTTATTCAAACAAATAAACCTTGTATTTATTTGCAGATAATTAAACATATAGATTTTTCTACTACTACTGCTGCTGTTGTTGCTGCTGCTGCTACCACTGCTACTACTACTACTACTACTACTACTACTACTACTACTACTACCACTATTACTACAACTAGCGCCACTGCTACTACTACTGCTGCTACTGCTGCTATTGCTGCTGCTACACCTTCTTGGTAACTAAAATGTATACAACACATATTATATGGCAGGCACTGTGCTATGTACTTTACAATGTCTCAGTTGATCCTTACAACAATCCTGGTGGATAGATGCTATTTATCTTAAAGAAACTGAGACAAAGAAAGGTTAAGTGACTTGCCCAAGGTCACAGAGCTAGTAAATCTCTGATTTAATATATTAATAAATTCATTTCCTCCAGACTCTAGGAGCAACAGTCTATCTATTATGCTACCTAGTTGTCTTCAAGTATTTATATAATATATATGCACACACATACACACACACATACACACATGTATATTGCATATATACTTACATTTATTTTGCTGATAGGGAAATTGATTCAAAAACAAATTTTCCAATTTGTATATATCAAGTTCATTTCACTACACTATACAATGAGCTATAATCCAGTCCACTTCTCTACCTTTTTAATTCAATATTCTCAAGCATTTTAAATAGAATTCAGGAAAAATTAAAAAGTACATGGAATATCATATTTGCTTCTTTAGCTAAATTCAAGTATTTTACAGTATTCTATTTTTCTGAAGAAATAATTTTGCTACAGAAATAATTATTTCACACGATGATGATGATAGCTAACATTTATATTGCCTACTTCCACCATTTCAGGTACTGTGCTAAGTGCCCTACAATTATTATCTCATTTGATCCTTACCACCACAATCCTGGGAGGCAGATGTTATTATTAACCTCATCTAACAGATGAGGAAACTGAGGCAAACAGAGGTTAAATATCTCACCCAGTGTTCCACAGCTAGTAATTCTCTGAGGAAGGATTTGAAATCAGGTCTTTTTGATTACTATAGTTTTGCATATTTTCTGAATTCTATCTAATCTAATTTTCATTGCAACTAACATACCTTCTTGCCTAGATGTCTGTAATAGCCTCTTAAATGGTCTTCCAACAATCCAAACATGACCCTATTTCAAACCTTTCTCTTCTCTGATTCCTACCACTGCTTGAATAATCATCTGAATCGGCAACTTTAATCATGCCACTCCTCTGCTTAGATGTTTCTAGTAGTTCCTTAATTCCTTCCAAATAAAGAACAAATCCCTGATTCTGCTATTAATGTCCTTGATAGTTCATCTGCAAAATAATTTTTTAACCTTATCTCATGTTCTTTCCTTTCAAATACTCTACATTCTTGGTAAGCAATACTCTCCTTTATTCCCCATTCTTGTCCTTATTCCTCTATTTCTATAACTTTGCTGGCATGATTCTTCATAACTAAAATGGACTCTCTTCACCCTACTTATTTAAGTCCCTTTCTTTCCTTCAAGGCCTAACTCAAGTGGCCTAATTCATGAAGCCTTCATTGTTATTATCTTTCCCATCCAATTAAAAATGTTCCCTCCCAAACACTGAACACAGTAATAGCAACTTTGTACAATGATCAACTATGAACGACTTAGCTATTCTCAAATACAAGGATCCAAGACAATTCTAAAGAATTTCAGATAGAAAATGCTATCCACATCCAAAGAAACTGAGACAAGAGAGGTTAACTGACTTGCCCAAGGTCACAAAGGCAGTAAATGTCTGGGGTCAATTTAAATTCAGTTCCTCCAGACTGTAGTGGCAATACTCTATCTACCGTGCCATCTATTTGTCCTCAAGTATTTATATAAATATATAAGTACACACACATATTGCAAATATGCTTATATATATTTTGCTGATAGGGAAATTAATTAAAAAACAATTTTTTGCTCTCTAAAATGACGAAAGAACTGATGGAGCTTGAATTCAAATTGAAGCATACTATTTTCACTTTATTTTTTGTGTGCTTTTTTTTGGTCTGTTTCTTCTTTCACAACATGACTAATATGGAAATATGTTTTAAATGATTGCACATATATAATCTATATCAAACTGTTTACTGTCTTAAGAAAGGGGGAGGTGAGAGCTGGAGAAAGAAAACTTGAAACTTATTATTTTAATGAATGTTAAAATTTCTTTTTATATGAAAATGGAAAAAAGAAAATAGTATAAAAAAAGAAAAAAGAAAAGCTCCAATAACTATGACCCAATGAAATAGAAAATGGAAAAAAAAAGTTCTTTCCCTCCTCAAATTTTTCCTAAGACTTTGCCAACTTCCCCCCTTTGCACTTCTCTCCCTGTCCTTTATATCATTGGTATTTGTGCATGTATACATACATACATATGTATACACGTAAACACATGCATTTATATACACACATACACACACAAGGGCTATATAATGCATATCTTTATATCCTTGGTCCTAGCATAGAATGAGTGCTTAATAAATATTTATTTCATAAATGAATGGATGGGGTGGCGAGGTGGTACAGTGAATAGAGCACCGGCCCTGGAGTCAGGAGGACCTGAGTTCAAACACTTAGCACAAAACACTTAACACAAAACACTCAGACACTTAACACAAAAAAAACTAGCTGTGTGACCTTGGGCAAGTCACTTAGCCCCACTTGCCCTCCAAAAAAAAAGCGATAAATAAATGAATGGATGAATAATGTATTTATTTAAACTTTGTTGAAATTGCCTGTTGAGAATCTGCTTATGGTAAATAGCACTACAAAACCTAGTGCATTTTCTTTCTTGCCTTTGTCATTGGTACATGACCCCATTCTGCTATTTTGAACCCTACTTCTTATGATACAGTTATTGGAGGACTTAATAAATAAGAGTTCAAGAAATTGAATACGTTACCAGTTTCAAAATAAGGAAAGAATCCTAAACAAAACTTCAGTGACTGATGACTCAATTTAGGAACAAAATCCATTTTCTGTGAGGAAACACCTTTTCTTGTATAATCGGTAGTTTGTCAGTTGCACTCACAATTCAACCAAGATTGTACTTTTTTAAAGGGTGTGACCCTGTAATATAAAACTACTCATTGGGGGATGAAGTGTAGAAAGTAGATCAGAAAAAAAAAAACAGATGACTACTTATATTTTTAGTTTGATTCAAATCTCCTGTGTTTGGGTTCCAATAGGTCTGTCCTAACACAATAAGAAAAAAATAAAATAAAACTTTGAATTCTATGGAAGAAAATTATGATTTCTTGATAATCAATTAGTATTAAGTAAATATTAATTTTGTGTCAGCATTGTGATATGTACCAGCCATACAAGAAACAAAACAAACAAACAACACCCCCCCCCCCAAATGGGGAAGAAGCAAAAGAAGACTGCCTTATATTTCAACATATAGAGAGACTAAGTATATAGTGGAAAGAACCCTAGGCTAGGGATCAGAAGACTACTGAATCATCGATTTAGGGGTAGAAGAGATCTCAAAGCCCATCAAATCCAACTGAAATTTTTGAGAAAAGAAGCCAGGAGCACTACTAGGATATTACGAGATTTGTCCAAATTCGTACAGGTTCGTACGGCAAGCATCAGAGGCAGAATCTGAGCCTCCATTTTGAATCCAGAGTTATACTCTTTCCAGTATGCTACGGCTGCTGCGGTTTAAATCTATGCTCTGCCGCTCAGGAGCTTTCCTTTAACCCTTCTGTACCTCAGTTTCCTCCTCTGTAGAATAAAGATTACAATTAATTCACATACCTAAGTTTAATAATCTTATTCAGAAGACCAAATGAGACAATTCGGGTGAAAGTGTTTTGTTAATTGCAGTGTACTGTGTAAATGTGAGTTATTATTGGTATTAATTATCATTCACAATCTTAATTGCCCAATACTAAATGATATCATGTGAGTTTCATCTATGTGTGTAATTACACGGTCTTGTGCAATAAACCGGAAGGTCAAGGAACTTTTTCTACTAAATGCCAGTAGTTTTTCAGTGCTTATTTTGAGCCTAAGGAATTTTCTACAACCATACTAATTGGAAGACAAGCAAGAAAGATGAAAATATAAAGTGACCCTTTCTCTGTGACTAGTTTAGCATCCAAAATTCTGTAAGAGCTCTAGATCAGAAAGTTTTACCCTTCAGGATAATAAACTCCTGTTATTTTGTTGCTAAGAAAGGAATGCTTCCTCAGCATGCACTCTTTTACCTTATTTGAGGAGAAAATTAAAGGATTGGAACAAACTGTCTACATATGACAGTAGTTTCTATGGGTACCTCTGATCTTATTTCTAGTTAGAGATTATCATTTTGTCCCTGGAAGAATACCTGTGGGGGAACATTGTCTGCTTGGTCTTATGTTCTACGCAGGAGAGTTATGAGTGAATAGAGAGCTATTCAATTCCCATGAGGAGATAAGAAGGTTATACATTCCTTTGCTCCCTCACAACAGTAGGGCTTTTCTATGAGTGCTGTCTTTCTAATTGTAGGTCAGGATTGGATTCACAGGAATGGGGGTGGAAGACGTGTGAAATCTACATATACTCACATGAATGGACATGCAAGCACACACACACAGAGGAAAGCTCACATATACATTTTTTTTTAAATTGAGAGTATTAAAGGATTTTTTTTGATACTTGCATTATTTGAATGATCAGTACATTTATTAGTACTCTTAGTCTTAAATTAAAAAAAAAATACAGACTAGCTGTTTACTGGAAATATCTTTTTCATCCTATTAATTCCTAGGAGCTCCGCTTATTCACTCTAAGCATACCAGTGTCATGATCTTTCATGTAAGCCTTGCAGTTTGGTGTCTGGTTTACTAGTCAATTTCCTGTTTGGGGAAAAGAGATAATAATGACAATACATTTTATCAGGAGGTCTAGGACAAGTCAAGGTTTGAATTTATATAAGATGTATTCAAGGATCAACATCTAATTTCTTTTCAGCACTCAAGGGATACTTGATTCACACACACACGCAAAAATCAAGTTATTACTAGTTGGAGAAATATCTCTTTGAACAGTATTGCTTGCTTCTACTGCTGCCAATTATCTGAAGAGTTCATAAATATCCTGCTTAATGTATTAACTCATCATGTTGTACTTAGGACCTACCAATCCTAGGAGAATTATTATTTTTTTAAAGAAATGCCACTTGGTAAAAGGACTACAAGGGCATTTTCTACTCCTAATAAGGAAGATGGGATTTAAATCAGAAGGTTGCTCTGCATGTATAGACTTACTACCTTCTTTGGTAACTATAAGAAGAAGGGCTTGGGTATAAAGTCAGTTGACTCAGGGAGAAGGAAGCAGGAAACTCTCTTTATTATTATATATATATACTATTCAAGCCCTTAGGTATATTGTTCTGAATTTCATGATAATGGCTGGTAGTGATATGGAAATTTTAAGTTTGCAGACAGAAAAGAAAATGCATTATTTAAACATTCCACATTAGACAGCATGTGTAGACAGGGCTCTGTGCCTAAATACTCAGTATATTGATTTTTTGTTTTTTGTTTTGTTTTTGCTTTTTGGAGGGGGGAAGGCAGGGCAATTGAGGTTAAATGACTTACCCAAGGTCACACAGCAAAATAAATGTTAAGTGTCTGAGGTCAAATTTGAATTCAGGCCCTCCTAACTCCAGGGCCAGTGCTCTATTCACTATGCCATCTAGGTGCCCTAGATTGTTTACAAGATTCAAACCACATATACATTTACCTCCTAGGATCATGGACCTTATCAGCCATTTCATTCAATCCTTCATTTACAGATGAAAAAACTAAGGTCTGGAACAGCTAAGTGATTCATCCAGCTTCACAAAGGTAGTATTTGTGCCCATGTTTTCTGAGTTCAAATTTAGTGTTCTTTCCACTATACCAAGATGTTTCAATTCGCTTAGGAAGGGCCCAACCTTATGTATTGATAGAATAGGTGGTTAGTTCCATGGAGTGAACTGAGGGGCAATGACAAAGGAACCCTTCTCCTGAATATTTCCCCAAGTCCCTATTAAGTTAGCTGAAATTTCACTGTTCAAAAGAGATTAACTCTCCAAAATGTCTTCTATGAAAATGTATCTCTAGGGGGTCCTAACATTAAAGCTATTATAAATTATTTAAACCAAAGTATGAATTAATTTATCAATCTACAAGCATTTCTTAAAAACCTAACATGTGGCAGGCACATGTTTACATGACTGACAGTAAGTACATAGAACAGGCACTACAATTTAAGAGGAGTGATTTTTAAGGGATGGAAGACTAGGCAATTGATGTGGCTAAAGGCCACAGTATAATTTAACCATCTTTCGCCTAAGGTCAAATGAAGGGTCTCTAAGAACACTGGCTCCCCCGGAGGCAGGGAAATGGAATGAGTTAGGATGTCTATATGAGCAAAGGAAATGAGCAGAGAATGAGGTAGTGTGAGGAAGCTAAGTACAACCAACTAATCAAAAGTATTTATTAAGCACCTGCTATATAAGTCACTGCACTAAGCAGTGGCGACAAAAGCGCAAAAAATGAAACATTGCCTACACACAGTTTCATATATCTCCACATTTTCATTAAGCCAAATATGGAATCACTCTATGATAACAGTGTACAGCATCAAAAGGTTAGAAAGAATCTCAGAGTTTATATATAAATACAACACACTAATTTTAGAGAAGTGGCTGGAAATGACTGAGGTGCAATTTTAACATAGAGATTCTAATGACTCTAGATGCATTTTCTTGCCACTGCATCACTGAACATATAGGTTAAATAATATTACCAGAATGGTCATTAACGTCAGGCCACACCTTTCTACATGGTTCCCTTTTAATATAGACATATTAGCAGAATTTGAATCTGAAATATATTAGTTTTACTTATATAGAATATAATATAGAATAAACTTTTTGTTGACATTTAGTCATATTTTTAAAGATATTTATAAACAAATTTAGGTGTTTCAATTTCATTATTTACACTTAGCAAATCTCAACACTTGAGAATAAGTTATCATTTCAGTTAATACTTGAAAAAAAATAGCTACTATCATGTCTACACATACACACACATGCATACAAACAAAAACATAAACACTACAACTAATAAACTAAAAGAACTCAATTCTCCAGTTGTTTTTTCCAAGAATATTATTTTGAGGATCAAGGTTTTTGTTTTTGTGATTATTTTAAATACTTGTCAAATAGTTCACATGAATCAGCAGCAGAATTACAGATAATTCATGGGTGCTATTTATACTTACAGCCAACATATTCCAAAATTTCTTATTCTTAGGGGAGGCTAGGTGGCTCACTGAGTAGAACACTGGCCCTGGAGTCAGGAGGACCTGAGTTCAAATCCGGCCTCAGACATTTAACACAAATACTAGCCATGTGACCTTAGGCAAGTCACTTAACCCCAATTGCCCTTCAAAAAGCAAAAAAAAAAAGGGAAAAATAATTCCTATTCTTCTTACTCTCTCACTATCCAAAAACTTTTTCTTTTCTTAACAACTTGACCAAACAATTAGGTATCTCCCAACACTCCTATAGATCTTCCTGGTCTATTGAAATAACTGTACCTTTGAAGGATATGATTCAGGTTTTTCTTTTCATATAGAAAAAGGTAATCTTGATCAATATTTGGTATTTATAACAAGCAGCTATTAGGCAAGATCACATATGCTCAAAATTTTTAAATAGACAATGTTTAATTTTGGGGCATTCTTTCCTTTCTTAGTTTTCCCACAACCATCCAGACAACTATATGGATCACAGGTCTATAGAACCTTATTCTCCTTTTATCTGATAAAATTATGTCATTATAGCCTCTTTATAATATTTTAATTTTAACAGGGGGCTCCTGAAGTTGATTAAGCCTTCAAAACTAGTAATAGTAATTCTCCAGCAAGGATTCTTAACCTGGGGTCTTTGAACGCACATACATGCACACACAGAGATATAGACAAAAACACATACACACACATATATAATTTTATAACTATTTCAATATAATTTATTTCCTTTGTAATCATGTATTTTGCATTTTAAATTATGCATTTAAAAATATTATTCTGAGAAGGTCTGAGAAAGTCTTCACTAGATTGCCAAAGGGTCCATCACACACACACACACACACACACACACACACACTAAGGATGTCTGTTCTAGTGATTGAATTTCAGACATTTTGAATGGAAGTGGGTGAGATAGTTGGTCTGTTCAGTGAACCACATAGGCAGCCAAATATTATCCCTATTTATAAATTCAGACTTGTTACAGAGATAAGTTAGAAGACAAGACTTACATAAATCCAAAGGTCAATCTCTTACTCAGGATATGAGTTGTCTGTGTCATCTGTGTCACAGGGTTGATAGAAAAAATTGTAATAAATATAACCCATGGCATATTAGTATTGGTCTCACATGTACAAAATTCATCTCAAGGCCTTCTCTTTGGCTTATGCCTCCACTCAGAGTTCCCCTGGGAACATCTGAATTTTGCTGACTCCTAGCTTTTCCCAAAAGACCCTTAGCTCTCATACAAGCACCAAACTAACAAGGCATAAAACATTGGAATTTATTACACACTACAAAAAATACAGAAAAGATACATTCCCTAGTCCATAGTAAAAAGAACTTTTATTTCTAATGAATTCCACACTTTCTACAGAATTAATACATTCACCCAGGCTTAACAGTGTCACCTTGAGGTTGAGTTTTCACCCTTAACTCCCACCTACCAAATAGGGAAAAAATGCTGGATATTTGACCTCAAAGCCACATACCTACAAAGTCTGTTTGTAAAGGACACAGTTCAGGTGTTCTCTTTCATAGAGTGATTAAGTTTAATTAATCCTTAGTTCTGGTCAATCTGTCTGGTGATCCCTGCCACTGCAGACTCTTTTCAGCCTTTGACACATTATAGGTCTATGTTTCATTACCCCTTCTGTCTCCCCCTCTGACCCCTACATAGCTCAAAATCACCACTGCCTCCCTCTTATGAAGGTCTTCTCACTCCACTGCCACCACTAGTCAGTCACTATTTTCTACTTCTCCTTCCTCAGCAAAGTGTTAACAACTCTTAGAAAAAATAGCCAGACTCATTTCTAGCTATTTCTTTTAGTCAGCCTTACAATACTAACTGTCAGAAATTAGTTGACAGCAGGGGCTATTTTTGACTAACATATAGTAAGTACTTTATAAATACCTGTTATTTGACCAAAAGGGGCCACTCAGGCAGTTGTGAAGTTGTAATTGTCATTGCCAATAGGTCCCACTCCTCACTAACTGAAAGCAACTTAATCCTATTCATTATTTCACCATCTTAAAGTTTAATGTGCCTCACCTGTACCCTACACATAGGTCAGCACCTTCTGCTAAGTCACTTGGAGGCTAGAAAACAACAGCAACAATAACAAAAACCAAACTTCTTCCAATTGGCTGTCCCTAATAGGAACCCAAAGGGACAAAAGCTCATACCCACTGATGTTGTCAGACATGGTCAACATCTCCTGCTAAGTTATTTGGAAGGTGAGGAAAAACCTCCTCCCATTCCCTAATAGGAACCCTGTCATAATAGCAAAGGCTTACATCCCTACAGGTAATCAGCCATTGAAGTATCTGGGCATTATCTGTCCTTAGACATGAGTGGCAGTAGGTACAACGAATCTTGGACATGTGTGAATCCTTCATAAAGGAAAACCCTCCACCTAAACTTTTTTGTTGTTCTTTCCAGGTGCATTATATATAATGCACACATTAAAACTCATTGGGGGCTGGAAATATATTAAAATAGCATAATTTTCAGCTATAAGAGTCTGAGATATTTCTTTTGTAAAATTCATGTTAGATTATTCAGACAAATTAACAAGGTCTTTGTTGCATGTTTGTGAAATAACTAGTTGATTCCCTCAACTGAATCAACTGTGTGTTTAATTGATTTTTTAGAAGGTCAAGCTGTTTATTATATCAGGGCAACTAGGTGGTACAGTGGCTAGAGTTCTGGGCCTGGATTCAGGAAGACTCTTCTTCCTGAGTTCAAATCTGGGCTCAGACACTTACTAGCTGTGTGACTCTGGGCAAATCACTTTACCTTGTTTGCCTCAGTTCCTGTTCTATAAAATGAGATGGAGAAGGAAATGGCACACACCAGTATCTCTGCTAAGAAAAGCCCAAAAGTGGTCCTACAGAGTCAGTCACAACTGAAAAATGACTTACTTATCATGTAAGAAAAAAAAAATAAACTAACCACATCTGGATTGATTTTCTTCAACTGTTAATTGTTGATGGCAGGATGGAAAGAATAGTTACAGAATAACCCATGGTAAGACATTTAGCCCTTGGGGGTTCAGTTTCTTCATCTGTAAAATAAGGGATTTTACTTGATAGTCTCTAGAGGTCTCTCCCAGCTCTAAGTTGTATGAACTTGTATATTCTCTTTTTAATTTGTTAAAATTAAAAAAAAACTAAACTAAACATAGTTAGCTATAAGCATTACCATCCTGAAATATGAAGTCCAAATAATAGACTGATGTACTAAATTCTAAATATTCAAGCAAAGTCTAATTCACTGGAAAAGGTTTATTCCTATGTTCTTTGGATTAATTCAAATGCACATGAGGCATATAATTGAGTGATAATTCTATGAAAATGGTTCAATGTTGGCATTTTAATAAGGTAGCCCACCGGTAATTTTCAAATATTCCAGTTAAAAAGGGATATCCATTACTTCTAAGATTTTTAGTTAGGTCTCTATGCTTGCATTGCCTAAATTAAAAGATACAATTTTTAAAAAAGCTTTCCATGTTGACTTGTGTTAAAAAGGCTAACTATTTTTGTAAAAATAACAGTTCATCATTGAAGATACCATATTTGGTCATTCTCATTTCAAGTGAATACTGAATATTTTTGTCTATTTGTAAAGATAAAATAGTTCAGAGAAACTTTTAAATTTTGCTTTAATATTTAAATATTGCTTTATTCCAGAAATTTTTAGAATATATTTTATATTCAGAAGTGTGACTGAAAACTTACTTGAGCTATTAGTATTCTCTGTGTATATTGTGTAATAGGAGAAAAAAGAAGACAGGAAAAGAAGAAAAAGGAAGAAAAATGGAAACAATTGAAAATTATGAAGACTTACTACTTTATTTGATTTTTAAACTTACTCTCCAACAACTACAACCTGATCTGTTAAAAAAAAATCTTTCTAATGCTGTTGTTTACATGAAAGATGATTGATTCTTTTATTACTGAGGTGCCTAGTCATCTGTCTATTGGTGTGAGACATTTGGTAGCATAAACATTTCTGTGTCCAGAAAAGGAAGGAAAATTTATTATAATTGATTCTACTTTTCCCCACTTTTTCATTTCTTACATCAGAAATACCATGAAAAAATAGGAAAGTCTTTGATTTGTATATAGAAAAAGATACATTACACATATACCTGTAAGTTAGTTATTTCCTAATACCAAGCTGCCCAGATAATGTCATCATTGAAGTAAAGATCAAAGAAAGAACAATTCTATGGCAACCAGTACAACTGCTGTATCTCCAGGTGTGAATGTCTCTACTGCAATTATCTTTTTTCATACAGGCACTAAGCTTCAGTACAACAATTAGCTTCTTATTTTTGCCTTGTTCTTCACTTAGGTGTTGACATTAGCCAGACCCTTCCGACTAACATCAACATTATTGATGTAGCCTGTGAATATACATCTTGAATTTGGCCCCTCTCAAGATTATACTGAAAGAACCTTCAATGAGTCCATCAGGAAAGATCACACAATACTGTGAGACAGGGAAAATGTCTGAAGCCACAGATCCTGGGGCAAGAGTGGAGACATCAGAGTCCATGGGGATGGAGTGGTGGTAGGTCAGGGAATCATCTGAGCAGCATAACCTCTCAAACCATCTGTTTGTATTCTAGCTACTCATTATTGTGTATCATGTAAACAAGCAAAACAGAGCATTAAAAAGTTTTTGTATTAAAACAATTGTTTCCTTGGATAGGATTTTTTTTTCACAAGTTATTTCTAACTCCCTATTGTGTTCTCTGGAGCATCTGTTCCAACCTTTTCCCACATTATCTAAGCCACCAATTCCACCCACTCACTCTCTAATTCTCAGTACAGTCTTGCCCCTATTTTATTAAGAGAATGAAGCCTTATTGCCAAAGGGTCCCCAGTATCTCCCCCTCAACCTATTATCATAGAAAATTTATTGTCTGAAAAATTTCTCTTTATCCCTGCCTCCTTCTCTGAGGCATTTATCTCCTCTTCAAAGCTAACCTTCCACTTTTAATTTTATCATTTCTTCCCTTCTCCAGTACTTGCTCAATAAGTTATGCCCTGATTTTCAGCATTTTCAGTCTTTCCTTCTCCATTGTCTATTTCCCCTTTACCTACAATCATATTCAGATCTTCACTGTTCTTAAAAGAACAAAAGCAAAAACAATACTCACTTCTTCAAAAAATGACTACCCCTTGAACTACCATTGTATTTGCACCCTTCCAACCTAGGTAGAGTTAGGTATTAATGATTCTGACTGGAATATATTCAGGGAACTTTGTCTCAGCTTGTTGAGGTACACATGTTTGGAGATATCATAAGATTAAGAATGGAGGCACAAATGTGTTTTTCAATTTAGGCTGTGGTCCTGAGAAACTCATTCAGGAGAGCACAGGGTTTAATGGCAAGACATCTGAGCAAAGAAGAGGCCAAAATCCACGTATTTGGGATCAGGGCAAAAAATGGAAGCAGAGGTAGACTCTATGAAACAGGCAGAGAAAGAGCAGTCAGAAGTGGAAAACATTGCTGGCAGGCTGCTGAAATAGAAAGATTCACGGTCTATACAGTTAGCACTAAAAATCTTGGCAGGGTGATAAGGATCAGTTAGATTTTTCTGCCAGAGACTAACGTGGACATATGTTTAATATTATACATATATAACATATCAGATTGCTTGTTGTCTTGGGGAGAGAGGAAGGGAAAGAAAGTGGGAGGGGAAAAAGTTTGGAACTCAAAATCTTATAAAAGTAAATGTTGAAAAAAAAATAGGATGGAGCTTTCAAAATAATAATAATAATTTCTTCCAGAGGGGCAAGTTGCATCCAAAAGGGAATCTTGTTAAATAATGCCTTTTAACAGGAATAACTCAGGGCTTTCAGGGAAACACTATATTAGGACTGAGGTATGTGACTTTCTGATTCAATTTTAAAGGACTCCAGGTCTCTTTAGAGATTGTGGCCCCACAATCGTGCCTTCTACAATCCAGAAATTTTATGATCTGACATGGAATTTGCCAAGAGTAAAATGGATTAAATAAACCTCAAGTCTTAATTCATCTATTAATGTCAGATATGGGTGGTTGCTGTTAACAGTGTTAATGTTCTCCTAGAGACTCTGACATATTAATTGGGAGGGCCATCTACAAATGATGTATTGACTTTTGCACCACACATTTATGCTTTAAATGAGTAAATACAATATAACTTCTACCTCCCCTTCCATTGAACTTAAACTGTTCTCTTAAAATTCAACAATGACCAAAACTAATGTGTTTTTTCCCCTTAGTTCTCATCTTCAATGGATTCTCTAAAATATTTCACACTATGGTCCCATCATAATTCAACTGAAATAAATTCAACCAACATTTAATAAGTGCTATGGTAAAGGTATCAGGTTTGCCTCTGGAAGTATAAAGAAAAAAAGAAAAAATTAAAGCCCAAACCATTTTAAAACTCCACTGATAAATTAGAATGTAAATAGGGAAGGAATCCTATTGTAGTCACAAATCATAGATAACAGTAACTCACTTCACATATGAGAAAATTCATTCCAGAGATTTTTAATGATTTGCCCAATGTTACACAGTAGAAAGAAATAGGAGCAGGTAGTTGACTCAGTGGATAGTCAGGCCTAGAGGTCAGAAAGGCCTAGAGTCAGGAAGACTTAAATTCAAATCTGACCTCAGACACTTACTAGCTGTGTGACACTGGGCAAATCACTTAATCCTGCTCATCTATTAAATGACCTGGAGGGGGAAATGGAATACCATTTCAGGATCTTTGCCAAGAAAACCCCAAAAGAGGTCATGAAGAGATGGACAGCACAGAGTAACAACTAAACAGCAACAACAACAGTAACAAAGAAATAGAACCAGGATTCAAATTCAGGTCCTTTGAATAAAAATCCAGCCATCTTATTTTGGTATTATGCTGCATTCTTGTTTGTTCCAATGATACTAAAATCTTACCTTCTGTAAGAAGCCTCTTTCCTAGTCCTCCTTAAACTCACAGTTCTTCTCTATGAGACTGTTTCCAATTTACTATGTCTATATTTTGTTTCCACATAGTTGTTTGCATGGTATCTCCCTCCTTAAGACTGAGAGCTCCTGAAGAACCTGGATTGTCTTTTGCCTTTATTTATAATCCTATTGCTTGGCATGTAGTGAATGCTTAATACATACTAATGTACTGACTGGAAATCAATGAGCCACTCAAGCTTAGTTTCCTCATCTGTAAAATGAGGATGATAATATTAATTGAGCATTGTGTTTAGAGTCACAAAATTCAGTGTCTACATCTTGGAGTCAGAGCCAAGATGGTATAGAAAAGGTAAAAAGTTGCCTGATCTCTCCCCAGTTTCCCTAGACACAACATTAAATCAAGTCTAAAAATGAATTCTAATGGCAGAAGCACAAAAAGATGGGGTGAAACAATTTTCAAATTCAAGATAACTTATTTATTTTTGCTTTTTGGAAGGCAATTGGGGTTAAGTGACTTTCCCCAAGTCCTATGGCTAGTAAGCTTGTCAAGGATCTGAGGCCAGATTTGAACTCAGGTGCTCTTGGCTCAAGGGCCCGTGCTCTATTCACTGAGCCACCTAGCCACCCCAAATTCAAGAAAACTTAGAAGGAATGAAGGGATGGTCTATGACGCTTGGGTAAAAGGAGAGTGTAACCCAGTACAGCTGATGTCCAGGCAAGCCAAAGGGAGACCAGTATCCACAGCACAGATCAACAACCTAGGTCCCATGGCCTGGTTCAGGCCATGGGCACAGCAGGCTAGCTGTGAGGCTCCAATCCTGATGCAGCAGACTAAGAGTCAGGCCTGGCAGGCCCAGAAGCTCTGGCACAGCCAGCAAGAGGAGGCTGGGCAACCCCAGAGCAGCAGACAAGCTGCTAGGCCATGAGGCCCCAGCACAGAGAGTCAGTGACAAACCCCCAGGATCCTGGAGCAAGAAGCTTGTGTCAGTCCTTTCTGTACCATCAGGAGCACAGTATAATTTTAAAAGTCATGAAATAGGTTGGGAAAATGAACAAAAAACAAACAATGACAAAAAAGCCCTGACCCTATGAAGCACTATAGTGACAGGGAAGAGTACAACTCAAACACAAAAGAGGATAACAATACCAAAATGCAAATATGCACAGCCTCAAAGGGAAATAAGAATTGATCTAAGGCACAAAAAGTCCTCCTGGAAGAGTTCAAAAAGGATTCTCAAAATCAAATAAGACAGAAGAAAAATTGGAAAATTTATGCAAGGAAATTGAAAATGGAAAAAAATAAAACAACTTCTTAAAAATCAGAATTGGCCCAATGGAAAAGGAGGCAAAAAAATTCACTGAAGAAAAAAATTCCTTAAAAAGCAGAATTGACCAGATGGAAAAGGAAATGAAAAAGCTACCTGAGGAAAATTCCTTAAAAATTAAAATTTGGAAAGTGGAAGCTACCAAATCCATGAGACATCAAAAATCAATCAAACAAAATCAAAACAATTTTTAAAAAAAGATGAAAATGTAAACTCCCTCATTGGAAAGACAACTGACCTGAAAAATGGATCCAAGAGAGATCATTTAAGAATTATTGGACTACCTGAAAGGTATGATTAAAAAAAAAACAAAGAAAAAAGAAAACAAAGATCCTAGACAACTCTTTCAAGAAATTATTAAGGAAAGGTGCCCTGATATCCTACAACCAGAGGCAAAAATAGCAAATGAAAGAATCTACCACTGAACTGCTTATCTTTCCAGTAAGGGTGGGTGACAAGGGAGGAAGGGAATGAATCTGGAATTTAAAGTTTTAAAATCAAATGTCTAAACATATATATATATATATGTATATATATTCTATTAATAATGCAATTTTACATGTAATTGGGAAATAAGATATACAGGCACTGAGGCATAGAGATCCACTATGCCCTACTGGAAAAGTCAAAGGGGGTATGAGAGAAGATATGGAAGAGAACATATTGGAGGAGGGGATATACTGTGAGACTGCTATTTTGGGGCAGTGGGTAGGGGAAAAACAGGGAGAAAATGTGTAACTCAAAATCTGGTGGAAATGAATGATGTAAATCACAAGTTAATAAAGCATTTGAAAAATGAAAAAAAAAAGAAAGAAAGAATCTACCAATCAGCTCAGGAAATGGATTCCCAAATGAAAACTCCCAGGAATATTACAGCCAAATTCAAGAAGTCTCAGGTCAAAGAGAAAATATTGCAAGCAGCCAGAAAGAAACTATGTAAATATCAAAGAGTCACAGTCAAAATTACACAGGACTTAGAAGCTTCTACATTAAAGGATCAGAGTACTTGGAATATGATATTCTGGAAAGGTAAAAGAACTTAGATTACAAGCAAGAATAATCTATGCACTAAAACTGAGCACAATTTTTTTCAGGGGAAAAAATGGATATTCAATGAAATAAAGGACTTTCAAACATTTTTGATGAAAAGACCAGAGCTAGAGCACTGGCCCTGGAGTCAGGAGGACCTGAGTTCAAATCCGGCCTCAGACACTTAACACAAAAACTAGCTGTATGACCTTGGGCAAGCCAATTGTCCTCCAAAAAATAAAAGGCAAGAAAATACCAGAGCTAAACAGAAATTTCAGTTTTCAAATATAAGACTCAAGAGAAGCACAAAAAAGTAAGCAGGAAAGAAAACTAAAACTAAAGTTATTCAATAAAGTGTTTATATCCCCATATGGGAAAATGAGACTTAGAACTCTGTATTAGAGCAGTTAGAAGGAGTATACATAGGTAGAGGGTGTGGGTATAAGTTAACTTTGATGAAATAATGCAAAAAATTAAGGAGTGAGAAAGGAGTGCACTGGGAGAAGGGGGAAGAGAGAGGCAGAATGGGATAAATTATATAAAAAACATGAAGATGCACCTGTTACAGTGTTGGGAAAGGAGGGGGAGGGGCTGAGCATTACTTGGACTTTACTCTCATTGGATCTGGTTCAAAGAGGGAATAACATTCTACAGACTCAGATGGGTATAGAAATCTATCTTACCCTATAGGGAAGTGGGAGAGGAGGGAGATAAGAAAATGGGGGTGGGTGATAGGAGGGAGGGCAGATTGAGGGGGTCAGGTCAGAAGCAAAATACTGGTAAAGAGGAACAGGGTGAAAGGAGACAGAGTGGCTGTGGCTGATCAGAGCAATATGAGCTCAGAATGGTCTACCACAGCTCAGGAACAAATAGTCCGTGTGAACATCTGGGGTGGCCATTCTACCAGAGCAAGTGGCAATCACATTGTCATGAGTCTGTTGTTCACTATTTTGGGCAGGCATACCAACTTGTTGACTAGATTGGTTTTGACTGCAAAACCTACTACACCAGTTTCACAGCTCCCTCCTTCACTGTAGCCACTCCAGAAAACCTTGTATCCAGCTCCAACTTCAGTGAGCTGGCCTTCATTTGCCCGCCTTGTTTCACTCAGGGCTGCTATTCTGATGCAATAGCTGCTGAGTTCTCTTGCAACAAGAGCTGTTGGTCCTTCAGGTGTACTAGATTTTGTGTTGTCTATAAGTGTGCACACACTCCATATGCTGCTGGTGAGTAGAATCATCTTTGCAGACATTTCTGTACATTTTTTTGTGTTTTGACCATAAAGTGGGATTCCCCACCTGTCATGTAATCAGGCAAGGGTTGGGTAAGCAGACAATTTTTAGGGCACCTTTTCTAGCCCCTTCATCACACTAGGAGGTAAGCAGTGTGATCCTTAAGAGGCTGCTCAGACACCCAGGAGGCTGCTGAATCTCTGCTACTTCAAGTGAGAAATGACCCTATGGCCTGGACCACCTGTGTGCAGGGTTGTGACTACAGCTCCCAGCATATCCACACTTGCTGCTTTGTCACTTGCCTGTTGCCACAGGACTTTGAGATAGGTATAATGGTAAAATGGTATGGGTGATGTCTTTTGATTCATATGTAAATTAGATTTAAGTGAGGCAGAGGTGCATGAAGTTGTCAGCCTCACTCTCTCCTCCAGAGTCATCACAGTCCAATGACAGGATGGAATCAAGATGACTGGTGACAGCTCAAGATGCAGCAGATGACCTTGGCATCTTTGATGTCTAACCAAGCTCTAAGCACTCAACAGCACCTGTTGCAGCTGCCTTCATGGTTCTCATCCATCCATTCCATCAGGGGAAGTTTTCACATGCTTGGGGTAGACACCTCCCTAATTCACCAATGGGTTTGAGACCCCTTGATTTCTGTCAACCTGGTTTAGCCCATCTGTTAAAATGGTTTACCCGGGTGTGGCCACAGCACATGCTACAGCTTCTTGGAGCCACAGGTAAGAATTAAGTGGAACAGGCTGATACCAAAGGTAGAAAGAAGTCCTGAAAGAGACTCAGCAGCCATCACACCAGAGGTACCAGTCCTCCCTCAACACACCTTACACCCTAATTCCTCTCTAATCAGCCACTTGATCCTCCCACTGTCTGCAGGCTAAGAGCTCCAAAAGCAGCAGCTACTGCTGTCCTGGGGGTGGGGCTTTACCCAAACCCTGCTCCTCTCTTATCTAGGTCCCACAGACCTTTTCTACTGACCTTCTAAGTTGATTTGGCATTTGTGGGTTGAGAAGTCTGGAAATCACCACAGCTGCCCCTGAGGTCCACTCTGGGTATGCTGTGATCTGTGCCAGCGGGGCCCATACTGGGCTGCACTCCTCTCAGACTGGTATAACAGACATATCCTGTCAACCTTCCAGGTTGTCTTAGCTAGAAATTTGTTTCATTCTGTCATTTTGTGGGTTCTGCTGCTCTAGAATTTGTTTAGAGCCATTTTTTTTTACAGATATCAGGAGTGGTTTGGAGGAGAACTCAAGGAAGTCTCCGCTTTCATTCCACCATCTTGGCTCTGCCCTCCTGTGATCGTCCTCCTCAGGAACAAATGACAGACAATAACAACAGGACAGCAAGAAGACGGGGAATTTTGTATTACCCTATTATGTTCTGAGGTAGGAAAGAATGAAATGTATATGCTGCATTATACAGAGATGATTTCCTCTTTCTTCCTTCTATTGCCCTTCTGATCATCATGCAAACTGCTGCTCTTATGATTTTAGACTATTTCCTATTGACCAAGATTACCAGAGAGCAGTGTCATGGGGAATTTCTGATCTTGAAGCAAGAACAAAGAGGTGAGACTAATAATCCTGGGTGTTGAGGTGTCTATTGTGAATCCCTTCTGGGCAAAAAAAAATATTTAAAGGCAAACACTGTTTTAACCACTTTTCCATTTTACTCTTATAATACATGATACTGAAATGTGACCTCATTCTCTCCCCACATTCCTTATTTATTTCCATGAGCTCCAGGGGTGGTTCAGGTATTTACTCCCAGTGTCATCCACCCCTTTCCTCCAATGTCTGTAAGTATAATCAGAGGAGGTTTAAGAGATGACTCTACATAGTGGCATCTGATCTATAACCTTTCATTTTCTACTAGGTATAAATAACTACATGATCACAGTATGTTAAGTATTTTGATAATGTCTATTTGGGAAGAGATGTAATCAGAGAGAGCAGAGAGATAAGGCATGGCAAGGGAATCATGAGATGTGTCCATAACATAGATTAAATATCTTTTCATCACCTAGATTAAATTTTAGACCTACCTAGCACCATCGCTTGAGGACAGAGGCACCAGAGTGGGGAGAACAATCTATATGCATGCAAAGAGTGAGGATGCTATTGTCTTTTAGGAAGGAAATGCCATACATGTGCCTTAAAAACTCTAACAAGAACAGTGGGCTTGATGGAATCCTAATAAGGCTGCCCCCAGCCCCAATATTCTAACTTCATTATAGGCCTGGACCTACTGAATAGCAGGCCCACTGCACCTACCTAGCCACCCCCACCCACCCACCAATGTCCTGACTTCTTCATATATGCCTCACTGCTCACTAGAACAACAGGGGTGTCCCTGAACTCTTAGTTCCCACAGAAACAGCAGGTGTGTCCATATGATGGTAACCTAGCTACTGCCTCTACCTGGTCACTGCCCCTAGACCCATTCCCATAGAAACAGTGTATTCAAGCACAATCACATCATCCATCTAGTCCAAGACAGGACCATGACAGCTAGCCATTTGGAGGGCAGAATGACCAGAATGTTTAACCACCCAACCATAGATGGGAGCCCTCCTCCAGTATCTAATCCCTTAACAAACTCCTCCTGCCTTTTTAATACTAATGATAGTCCAAAAATCCATCTTGCTTTCTCTAAAGTTACTGGTTCCTGTTGGGACTTAGCCCACTTCATGGGAGGCGTCAATCTCAGTAAGTGCCTATACTTGGAATAGAGGTGGTCTGACTGAACTCTTTGAGTCAGACAGTTCCACCACAGCACATCATGAAACCACAACAGCTTTGGGGTGGGCAGAGCCCCCACTGCAACACTTTTTGGAGTCCCAGGCTGATGATTCTAGCAGAACATCGCCTTGTTAGCAACTTGGAACCTGCACTACATCACAGGATATTTAACACAGGAACATGCTATCTACATGAATGTTTAAGGAAGACAAACAGGAACATATTTTGACTGCTTGAAGTACTAAGGAGTCATATGTAAAAGGTTCATGTGTAAAATTCACACGAAGCATAATTTTTAAGATCAAGTGAAATAATGAACTTAAAGTACATTTTATACCAAAGCATTAGGTAAATATATATTATTGTTATTATCCAATCTCAGACATGTCTGTTGAGGTAAACTATCCTAATGGTCATACTGATTTCACTTTCACAATTATTTTTGTCTCCTCTCTCTCCCTAAATTACCCCCACTCGTTTCTAATCAGTCACCATATGGCTATAATAGTCTTTCCATGTGTTCTCTTCCCATCATTTACATTGTCAGCAGCTTAGTTCAGGCTCTTGTGACTACTTGCCAGGACTATTGTAACAGCACTTAACTGGCCCTCCTCACTCTTGACTCTCCAATTCATCCTCCCAAGATTGCCAATAGTTCTGACCAGGTCATACACATGCTCAAAAACCCTCTGTCATTCCCTAGTAGATGAAATAGATATATCTTAACCTTCTATTTACAGCCTTTTGTAATCTATGTCCAATCTACATTTCCAGTCTGGTTTAATATTATTCCCTTTAATGGATTATCATTCCAGTCAAACTAGATTTCTGAGGATTCCCTTAATTTGATGCTCTTTATCAATTTCTGCACATTCATACTAGCCATCCTCTGCATTGTGTTCCCTCATCATTTCTACTTTTCAGAAGCTTTATCTTCCTTCAAGGTTTAGCTCCAATGTCTCCTTTGTGTAGTCTTGCCTGACCATTCCTCTTCACCTTTCTTCCTCATCAGCAGTAGGGGTTCCCTCACTCCCCAAGTTATCCTAATGTATGTTGCCTTGGACCAGTCACAAGTCTATTATACTTGTCTATGTATAATACATATGGCCAAATATAAAAGTATTATGTATATATTCAATCTATCATTTGAGCACTTATTAAATGATTTCTGTGTCAGGTATCATAAATGCAGTATACTCTTCTGTGTATGTGCCATATCTACTCTCCTCACTCTTCCACCCCTAGCCCCAAATAGAATGAAAATTACTCGAGAATACAGTTCAGGAGCTGTACTGTATTGTTACAAGTAGGTGGACATTAAAGGTGCATAATAAGTGTTGGCTGAACTGAAACGAATTATTAAAACCTGACAGGGCTATTTTGAGGGAAGAGCTTTGTAAATGTAAGCCATTAGAAATCTGTACCCCCAGTTCTCTTTTACAAGCTTAGTACATACATATTTCTATCAACCTGCAGAACATCTCTATTTGCATTTTTAGCTAGCATTTAAAACTCAACCTTCCTAAAACTCATCACATAATCCTCAGGGCTCCCAGGTCAAATTATCTTCCAGAAATCTTATTTTTTCTTAAATTTATTTTGTTCTCCAGTCCCTTCAGGGCAGAAAATTCAAAGTGATCTCTGATTCTTTCCTCTCCCTTCACTCCCGACATTGACTCAGTATCTAAGCCTTACTTGATTCTTCCTTCACATTGTATCTTATATCTATACCTTTCCTTAAGTTCATAGTCATAATACATATAGCATCATATGTATGGTTTCAGAGTTTCAAGAGACTTCAAAAGTTGTCTATTTCAATCCATACCTCAGAATGCCCTGTAACACTCACAGCTGATCATACAAGCACTGCTTTAAGGGCTCCATTAAGGAGCATGTGAAGGTGGTGGTGTTGGGGAGAAATAGGACATTCTGGAGAAGTCTATTCCAGATTTGTGTAATTCTAATTTCCCCCATTTGTTAAACCTAGATCTGTGTCTTTGAAATGTCCCACTGTTGTTAGTTCTGTTTTTTGGGTTCATGCAGAGAAAAACAAATTTCTTTCCTATGATATCCTTTCAAATATGTAAATATAGCTATCGAATCTTCCCTAAGTATTCAGCTTCCTAGGTCACGTTCTCCCTCCTTGTTACTTCAACCTAACTTCACATGGCATGGTTTAGTTTTCCTGAATCATTCTGAAGGCTATTCTAGACACTCTCTAGGACAGACAGACACACACATATGTATGTATATATGTATATATCTACATATATAGTAGACAAGGCTAAACACAATTCTCTAGATATGATGCAATCATTGTTGGGTATCTGCATATTATTCTTATTCTGAATATTATGCTTTTTTAATGTAGTCTAAGAATTAACTTGGGGGGGCTGTAGTATCTAGCTATTTATGCATATTGAGATTGATATAAATTCAATTTGACAAACATTTATCAAGTCTCAATCATATGCAAAGCATTATAGTAGATGTAAAGATATAAAAGAAAAAATAGAATCCCTGCCTTCAACAACCTTAACTTTACTAAAGAATACAATATGTTAACAAAAAAGTAAAAACAATATAATGAGAAGAGGTAGAGAGTAATAATAACTGGAGGATTAGGAAAGGTTTGCACGTGAGATATGTATCTTGAAAGAAGTTAAATGATACAAGATGCATAAGTGAGGAGAATGTATTCCAGGTATGGGGAGGGCAGATGGGAGTGGGGCTAGGTGATGGAGAGGAGAGACTGCCTATTGCAATGAATATAACCAGAAGCTGGGAACAACAAATAGGTCATTCTATTTGGAAAGGAGAGTTCCACTAATACTCCCATATCTTATGTTTGGTTTTCACACATTATTCTAGCAATACCTTCTCAATCTTCTGTATATGAAATTGATCATTTTCATAGAACATTATTTTCATTACTATCACATTTAATCTTGTTAAATCCAGTCCATGCTTTAGTCTTTTGAGACATCATTGAATCCTTATTCTTTTGTCCAATGTGTTATCCATTCCTTCCAGTCATGTCATCTATAATTTTGATATGGATCATCCCAACAAAGCTTTCATCTGAGATACTGATAAAAATGTCAAGCAATAAGCTTATAGTTAATGATAAATCCCTAGAGGGTTTCACTAGAGAAGACTATTTAAGTTGATATGAAGTCAAAACCAAATCTTTTTGTCCAGTCATTAAAACCATTCCAAAGGAATCTAGTAGTACTATTGTCTAATGATTGTCTTTCCATTTTCTCCACAAAATATACCGTGACAGGCTCTGTCAAAAGATTTGTTGAGGGGCAGCTAGGTGCCACAGTGAGTAAGAGCACCAGCCCCGGAGTTGGGATGACCTGGGATTGGTTATGGCCTCAGATACTTAACACCCACACAAAATAACTGGCCGTGTAACCTTGGGCAAGTTACTTAACCCCAATTGCTTTAAAAAAAAGATTCATTAAAATCTAGTTAAACTATATCTTTAGCATTGCCTTAATATATGAATATGCTTTAAAAATAAAATAAATTATATAGCAAGATCTGCTGTCAATGAAGACATGTTGACTTTTTGAAATCAGTGTGCTCCTTTCTACATGTTTGCAAAGCATCCCATTAATAATGTTGTAAAATTTCTCAGGAATTCAAATCAAGAAAATCAACTATTCCTCCTCTTCCTTTATGTTCATCTATCAGAACAATATATATAACTGCTAATTCTACAAGTACCTTGGGATATTATTTGTCTGGTCCAGGAGATTTGAAATCATTGAAGGCACTTAGATGATTATTTATTATCCCTTTACACTAGAAGGTTGCAACTACTTAACAAATTTTGTCCTGTTCTTTGCAGTCCAAGCCTTAGCAAAGAGTAGGGAAGTAAAATCAGAGTTGAGTATTTGCCTGCTTTCTATTGTCTGTCCTCAGGATCCCATCAACCCCAAGCAGCACTTCTTTTATTGAGCCTCTTTTTTTTTTTAACCAGTATTGGCTTCTAAAAATCCTTTTGTTTTCATTAATATTCTATTTTAAAACGATCTTATTGACAACTTTTATTGTTTTATCATCTTCATTTTCTAATACATCATCTCTTCTTCCCACAGACCCAGAGTCTACCTTTGTAACAATAACAATAACAACAACAACAAACAAACAACAAACAAGTGCTTTACCAAATGTATGGATCAGTTCCAATGACATATGTAGCACTTCACATTAAAACTCTTTTCTGCAAAGAAGGGAGGGAGATGCCTTTTCATATGTATTCTTCAAGGTTGTACACATAGCAGCAAACCATAGCAGTCATCATAATTTCACTGATTGTATTGTTGCTATTTTTTTCCATTCTAATTTATAGTTATAGTCATGGAATATATATTTTCCTTGTTCTGATGACTTTATTTTGTATCATCTCATCCAATTCTACTCATGCTTCTCTAGATTAATTATATTCACTGTGTCTTATAGACTATTTCATTTTATGTATCACACCTTGTTTTTTTGATTAATAGCTTCATTTTTTTTAAGCACAGAAATTCTTTTATTCTTTTTTAGTTCTACATTTTCTCTCTCTTCCCATCACTTCCCTGACCAAACAAGAAGGCAAGAAAGACACAAAATATAACAGATATATAGAGTTATGCAAAACAAACTTTGGCAATAGCCATATTCCAAAAGAAAAGAAAAGAAGCAAAAGAGAAAAAAAAAACATGATTCAATTTGTGGTCCGCATCTATCAGTTCTCTCTCTAGAGGTGAACACCATGCTTCATCATAAGCCCTTTGCAAGTGTGGTGGGTTATTGGATCACAATATATTTATTGTAGCCATTTGCCTATTGTGGGCGTCTACTTTGTGTCCAGGTCTTTTTTAGTTATTATAAAAAGTGCTCTTATGAATATTTTGGTATATATGGATATTTCCTTTTTTTATTATGAACCTTCTTTGGGACCTATATCTAGAATCAGTGGGATCTCTAGGTCAAAGAAGATAGAAATCTTAGTCCCTTTCTTTACATATTCCATACTGCTTTCCCAAATGATTAGACTAGTGCATAGCTGCTCCAAAAAAGCATTAGCATACTTATCTTTCCACAGCCTGGACAGCATTGAGCACTCCCATGTATGTCTAAACATCTTTGTCAATTTTCTGGTGTGATGTGAAACTTCAGGAATATTTGTTAGCTTCTTTTTAATTAAGACCTCATTTATTAGAGATCAGTAGCATTCTTTCATATGGTTATCAGCAGTTTACAATTCTTTTCAGAATTTTTTATTGTCATTAATATCATCCCCAACCTGAACTTATTTGAAATTTAGGATTCCTGACATTATTTTTGCAGGATTGTACCATCTTTCTGGGTACATCCTCAATTACTTATCTTCCTTTGCTTGTCTCTTCTATATATAAAATTTAAATTTAAGTTAGTTAATGAATTCCCTATATATCCACATTGGTCTTTTTAGATAGTTCTCCCACTTTTCTTCCTCAATATAATTATTTCTGTTAAAATATTAAGATTTAATTTGAGAGCTTGTCAGCCACTCTTGGTTTGACATGCTCCTTACACTTTCTCTGAATGCTGCATAAATTCCTTCTCCCATATTCTAGAATTGACAGGTGACTCCAGTCTGTGACACAAATTTTAAGATTTAGTGGACACTTTCCCAAGATTCTCATTGTTCCTACTTCAGCAACCAGTTCTTCCTTGTTAATCTAAATTTCAAGGGATATTCTGATAACTGAACTCTCCTTTCAGTGCTCTGTCATACTCTTTATCTCCTCTCACATCCATCACATGGCAATAGTACTTCTGTTTCTCCCTCTGTCAATCAATCTTCAACCAAATTCTCTCTACCATGTTTTCTCCAGCTGGTTCCTGGATGTGTATGTGTGTATATATGTATGATGTATGCATGGATGCATACATGTATATCTTATCTATGTGTGTATTTGTGTGTGTATGTGTGTGTGGCTATGCCTTTTTTTTCTAATGTTTATGAATAAAGCTATCATTGCCAAATCCCCAGTATGAATTCCGTACTACCCAGTCTCAATGATATTTGCAATGCTATATCAAATTTCTCCCTGTGTAAACAGTGATACAGTAGAAAGAAAGCTGGATTTGGAGTCAGAGATCTAGGTTTACAATCTCTCAGTCTTATTATTTGTCTGATCCTGAACAAAACATTAAAACTCTTTGGGCCTCAGTTTCCTCATGTACAAAATAAGGATTTTGAACTACTAAAGCCTCTTCTGGTTTAAAATCCATGATGCTGTCATCTTATAAACCTAAATATCTGAAGCCAAAAAACATTTGATTTAGGAGTCATGGATTTGAATATCAGTTCTTTCATTTACTCGATGACCAAAGGGTTTTTTTTTTTTACCTCTCCAAGGATAATTTTCCATATCCATAAATTGGAAAGGATAATACTTACAAGATTGTTTTAAGGAAACCACATTGTAAACCTTTAGGTACCATGTAAATGTGGATATTTTCATTAATATTATTTGCTGCGGAGCCTTTTCAGCTTAATTTTACAACTGTATCAGAAAAATTAAAGTAAATTGAATGGGATAGATGGAATAAAATTTACAACATAGAAATAAATGTTAGTCTTGTAAAGACAGGATAAAGAATTTCTCTAAGACCAAGAAAGAAGGAGATGACACTCAAAAATACAGAAAAATACTGAGGTAGAAAGGAGGAAAATTCAACGAACTCAATTCAGTTTGACCTTCATCTCAATAAACTAGTAAGAGATAATCTATTGATGGAGAGGAGATAGAAGATCAAAAGTTTTTCACTTGTGGGAATTAAAAAAATAACTGCTTCTAAGTAAAGCTTTCAGTTCATTCAATGAAAGTATGAAAGTTCTAAGGAGGGGGTGAAGGGATAAGTTTAAATAAAGGAAATTTACTTAAACAAAGGAAATTTAGAACTTCATTGATAGAAAAATTGAGATCTGGTTAATCATGGGATAAGAAGGAAGAGAATAAAAGCAGATAAAATAATTCCACAGGACTGCCATGCACGGATAGGTTAGGCTTCATGGAAGGAATACGACATTGATGACATCCTAAATTCTTCAAAATTGACTCAACTGGAGTGTTGAATGTCTAAAAATGAGTATCTTTCCAAGGAAATAGACATGATTCAAATTTGAGTTTAAAAGTTGATATATGTTCTTTTTACCTACCTGCATAGGTAATTAACAATAGGTCTAAACTAGCAGAGTATTACAAATCACCACAAAATGGAGGTCAATGTGGTTAATTAACTTTTCTAGTTTGTCTTTGAACTTTTCTTAAAACCAAATGTAATTAGTATCCTGAAGGTTGAGACGTTGGAGAACTCTGATGATGCCATATGTTTTCATCTACAGCATAGCAGTAAATGTAGAATTTTCCTATTGTAGAAATGTAGCTACTGACACTAAAAATTAAGGCACATGTTTTCTTTTAAAGATTCTGCCATTAGTTGTGACATGAAGCTCCAGCATTGAATTATTGATCAGTCAAGGAGGAAGGCTTCTTAACAATCAATATGACATCCAAGTCTAGATCCCTTAGAGAGGGAACTGATAAACAAAAGGATCAAAGTAGTAAGTTTTCCTCTTTGCATTCCTGATCATAGCCCTATCTACAAACCCACTCCCCTGTATTCTACTTAGTATGGATTACTTCACTGAATTATTAAAATATAAAAATTGGAATGACTTTTAAAAATAGACCACAATAGTTATTGAACAGGAGTCATCACTCTTGGATGTTTCAAGTTGTCATTTGTTCTTTGACTCGGCTAAAATGTTTATATTAACTATAACCCACATTGTGTATCCTCATTTAATAGAATTTCATAAATATTCATTAGTTTCATGGCCTCAAAACGTAACATAACATGATAAAAGTAAATATATATGTATACATATACACACACATAGATTTTAAAACTCAATAAATAAAAAAACATCAATCAAAAAAGAAAAAAGGAGAGGAGAGAGAGAGAGAGAGAGAGAGAGAGATGGAAAGAGGCCTGAACTTGGAGTCAGTAGAAGACTTAGAGCAGTATCTCACCTCTGAACTTTAATAGTTTTGACTGAGCCCTTGTTTATTCATTTCTAAATTTGGGATAATAACACTCACGTAATCTACCTCTATCAGGTGGTTGTAAGGATCAAATGAGACAATGAAAATAAAGTGTTTTATAAAACTGATTGTATTATATAAATGTCAACTATTATTACTATTGGTGATGTTATTAAATGACAAGAAACCAATGACACCTAAAATTATATACCCAATCACAGGTGTGTATTTTATATGCATATATATGTGTATATATGAACATACATATACACACATATGTGTATATACACACATACTCTTTTACAGATTTCACATGTTAGATTTTATATATTTAAACCAAATAATTGCTAACTCATACCCAGCTTAGAGGTACAAAAATCATACTGAACAGCTTACTAATGAAAGATACTATCTTCTAGAATTCAATGTATACCACACAGATTCTTTATTGCTACACAAGACAATACAACTCTCTGTGCCAAAGTTTAATTAAAGTTTAAACATTTGAAAGGGTGATGATAATATTTTCACTGATAAAATATTTACCTGTCTTAGGATCGATAGAGAAATAAGGCTGTCCCTGAAGGATGCTGTAAACCACTCTGGCACTATTTCCATAGGTTGGATCATCTGCATCTGTGGCTTTGACCTGAAGCACATATGCACCTAGATAAAAGAAGAGATGGTAACAATTGAGCATTCTAATCTCTATTCTGTCTGTCCTGACTTCAGTTTCTTTGGATTGGGGTACACACATGCCAAAGATCAAGGGCAAAAGAAATGTCAACTTTGGTAACAAATGACCAAAGACTAACAGAGGTTTGCAACCTCTGTTAATTCCAAAAATACCAAAGAGCTCACACAGGTTAAGAGCATAAAGCTTTCTTTATTCTGTTGGGGGAGAGAATCAGTTAAACCCATGTGTGGGGGCCTCCTCAAGTACAAGACCCAAGGCAGTAGGGTTAAACCTCAATTTGTATATTTGAAGTTAGACAAAGAATTAAACAGTGTGGTGTAGCAACAGTGGTGGGGCACAATAGCAACAGTGAGGCAAAGCTATCTGGTGATAAAAAGTCTGTTCATAACAGGGTTTCATGTCTGGGTCTGTTGGTGCTTGCTCAAGCTCAGGGACCATCAGTTCTGTGATTTAGTTGCAGGAAAGTTCATCCAGAATACAAAAGATTATTGTTATGCCAAACTCAGTACACACTTGCTTTTTGGGCCTTATCTCTTGAAAACAGGTTATCTAAAAAGAGAGGGGTGATCTTGAATCCTGACAGAAAATACTTTGGCCTATCTAACTACATCACACATATTTTAATATCTATTTTTGTAAAGGGAGATATATTCATGTTTTGTAATGAAATTTTTGACTATGGGTATTATCACTAGAATTTTTAAAGCAGGAGAAGACACTTTAAATTAGCTAGCTCTTCCTGTTCATTTAGGAAGTGTTCAAGTTTCACAGCAATGTTCTCAATAGATTTCAAAGATCTTCAGCTTAATAATCTTTTATAATTGAAAGAAATTATTATTAGTAACCAAAGATTTGGGCAGATTTATATTTTCCTCTTTTTAAGACCTCAGTCTCTGAAGGTTGAGCTATCGTTCTCCTCTATGCAGACATAGTTTTCTGCTCAGGTTTAGGTGGGGATAAATTCTTTGAATAGGATGGCCGAAGGCTAAAGTTAACTTAAGAAGTAACTCTGATTAATTGTTAACCAATCAGAATTAACTACCACTCTGGGGAACACCTACTACTCAAAGGGCAAAAAAAATGTGAGCCCCAGTCATGATTGTTTTTGATCTAAGAGATGGCCAAATGACCACCCTTTTATTAAATGCTGCCATTATTAATAAAATGAGAAAATTACCCAGAAATTATGTCTTTCAAACATTTTTAAATGCCACAAAATGTTAAGCAAGCTTTAATAATATTTAAAAACCAATGTCTACACAATAGATGTTCTAAAAGACAGAAAAAAAATATATAACCATGGAAAAATGTATTACTTTAAGCTAATTTACCATAGAAAGGGATCCATTTGCCAAAGGTCCTTCAGTGCTCAGAGACACAGAGACTGAAGACAAGAAGTCAAAGACAGCTAGAGTTGGAGTTGGGACAACACATACCAGTTGTGCCCTTTTTTCTACTTTCTGTAGCAATTAAGGGAATGACCATATTGTAAACATCTTATTGAGCTGCTTATTTTTACGATTAACAAAATGAAAGACAAGTGGACCTCACTCTCTCTCTCACATACACACATACACACACACACACACAAACACACATTTTTAGTTTAGGTAGTACTCATAATTTTTAGCTATTTCCTTGTAAAAAGTATTATGGAAAACTTTGATTCTTTAGCACATTTCAGGGTGATCATTTAAATATATGCATGTATACATATGTGTGTGTGTATGTATGCTATCCCTATCCCTATTTCTACTAGCTTTTCTTCCAGTTAAATGCATAGGAAAAGTTAAAGAAAACCAAATTATACAGATGATACCACTGGGTTGCTCAGAGGCAGAAGGAAATATGTAATGAACAGGATGGGAACAATGTCTAAACCTGAACTGATTCCAGTTCATTGTGTCTGAAAGCGAAGGAAAGACATAGACCTCCGGAACAAAGATGCACAGTAAGTGTCTAATAGGTGCCAAAGCCCTTAGCCAAAGTTAAAGCTGCCATACAATTCTAGGTAACAGAATTATATGTCATCAGAAAGGAACTGAGTGGAAGTTATAACACATAGAGAAAAAATGGAAAGTAACTTCAAAGGTGGAAAATCTGGAGCAAATTCTCATCATCTGCCACAAAATGTCAGTTGACATCTATTAAGAGCTTACTGTATACCAGGGATACAAAGACAGACAAAAATAGTCCTTGATCTAAAGTAGCTCACATTTTAATGGAGGAGATAACATGTGAAATGTTAAATACATGTAAGATATATGCAAAAGAGATTGAAGACAATTATACAAGAGAAAAAAAAAGTTTAAAAGGGGTGGCTAGGTGGCACAGTGAATAGAGCACTGGCCTTGGAGTCAGGAGGACCTGAGTTCAAATCTGGCCTCAGACACTTGACACACTTACTAGCTGTGTGACCTTGGGCAAGTCACTTAACCCCAATTGCCCTGCCCTTTCCCCTCCAAAAGGTAAAAACAGCAACAACAACAACAATACAAGGGAAAGTACTAACTTGGAAAAACCTTCTGCAAGAGGTAGAAATGAAGAGGAAAAACCTTTCATGCATGAAGGACAGCCAGTGCAAAGGCATGCATTTTGGAGGGATGCATCACGTGCAAGAAATAGCAAGTAGGCTGGTATAGCTCTTGGATTCAGGTTGGGTCTAGAAGTGCTAGCATCACAGAATAAAATGAACTTTCATAGAGATATGTGTTATCTTCTATATGGCATCAAAATATCAATTTCACAAGCTTTGGGGGAGGAGTGACTTAGGGACATCCCATGTGCAAAGAGGATCTTAAAATTTCCTTATAAAGCCATATGACCCCTTGAAGGCTATTTATAGGACCTATTTATAGGACTTCTATATAGACCTATGGCACATCTCAACTACTCAGTGCAGATTGAGCACCGTGAGTAGCATTAAGGACATGATCCAGGAAAGATGGCTAAACACTTCCATAGTGTTCTCAACAAATTGTCCTCAACCAATGCTCAAGCCACTAACTGTACACTTCCATTTAAAGTCAATCCCTCTCCAGTCAAACTTCCAACTGAAGAAGATTTTGAATGCCATTAGGCTCCTCTTATAGGGCAAAGCACCTGACACTGATTCTGTCGCAGCTGAGATTTATAAGGCAAGGGGTCCACTGCTTCTTTAAAAGCTCACTGAAATCTTTCAGGTTTTGTGGCAAGAGGAGGTAATCCCCCCATGAGTTCCAGGATGCTCCCATTGTCTATCTCTGTAAAGGTAAAGAAAACAGATTGTCCTATGACAATCATGGGGGTGAGGGGTGGCAGGAGGTATCCCTTGCTCTATTAGTCATCAACAGAGAAATTCTTGCTAAAGTGCTCATTAATAGGGTGATCCTGAACCTGGAAGATGGTCATCTACCTGAGAGCTGGTGTGGCTTCAGAAAAAGCTGAGGAATGGTGAGTATGGTGTTTGCTACCCAAAACCTCTGAAAGAAATGCCAGGCATAGAACAGAGGTCTCTATACAACATCTGTCAATCTGACCAAGGTCTTTGATACACTATCAGTCATGAGGACTTATGGAAAATCATGGAAAAATTTGAGTGTCTGGAAAAGTTTATCAGTACTGTATGACAGTATGCTTGCATGGTTTCTGGCTAATGGATGATGCTCTCAAGTTTTCCCATATCAGACTTTTGTCTGATTTTGTGACTATGTGATCTCTTCTTTATTCTAATGTTTTGATATCCAGGAAAAAATACTGTCTCAGTTCATGTGTAGGAGACACTCAGTCTCCACAGCATCTTACAGTTTATAGAATCTTTATAACCTTCATTACAGAAACAATAGATAAATAACTTAAACAGTGCCTATGGTCGTACACCATTGACATGTTCAAGATACCCCTCGCACATGAAATAGAGTAATGGAGCTGGGAACTATATATTGAGTTAACAACTACTATGCCTATAAACATATATAAATAAATACACACAAACATATGTGTGTGTTTGTGCATATATATATATACACACACATATATATAAACATTCATTAAAATGACCTTCTCCCTGCTACTATGATAATTTTATGAATATTTATAAACTTTCTGAATGATATTCTTTCCAATATTCGTTATCTCTTCCTCTGAACCCTATCCCAACGCTTTATTGTGGACATGACCCTCAGACTCTGAAAGGTCATACCACTGGAATGTGAGGCCTACTACAAAGTTATAGATGGTTATAGATACTACAAAGTTGGAGATGGTTTCTTAGCATGAGTCTAGTGATGGCCATATGGACTCTTGTTACCTGGGCACCAGCCAAGCTAAGTTTGGAGATGATGATCACAAGGTTGGCTGTAAGGTGAAGTAATATGGGTCACAATCACTTTCTTAAAGTCAGCTATAAAATATATATATATATATATATATATATATATTGTAAAAATCACAGATTCTAGAAGAACTAGCTTATATCTACTATCACGCAGGTCTTGCTTAGTGAATTAAACAATTCACAATACAAATATTAAATATTGCCTAAATTTTAGAAATCAGTACAGAAGTTGGGAATGCCGTAAGTTGGATTGTAGCAGTGTTTTTGAACAGAAGCACCAACAGGCATCATAGTTGAGAAATTCACTTTTAAAAAACACCTTTTCCAACACAGGCCTATGATGTTTCCACACTCCGTGAAAATTATATTGTATATGCAAAACCCTTTGGTAGTGTTCAAATGCTAAAATAAATAGGCACTGAAAGAATTTCCCACAAGACAGTTAAGTAGAAGAGATTCTTCTCTAAATCTTTGACCTAATACTACCTACAAAGATTTATATAACAAGTCAATGTATTGATAATAACAGTCTATAATGAATGAAGCCCTGGGGCTTGATGGTAATACCCTATGATAAATGAATTAAATATAGGCCAGTAACATACTGTACTAGTTTGACCCTTGCCAGGAAAAAGAAGGATGAATCCCATAAGATTTACTTGTAATGCTGTGCAAACACACATTTTTGAAAGCTTGAACAAACTTTTTTTGAGGTTTTACATTAAAATCATGTCAGGTTTACTCAAAAAGAGAAACTTAATAAAAGATCAAAATCTTCCAAAATGGGGGGGGGAGAGCTGGGGACGCAAAATGAGAGGACACAATTAAATCATATTTGAGAAGAAATCGGAGTTTAAAGTTCACAGGGAAGGATATTAGGACGCAGTGTCATAAATTGATACTGAAGACAATATTAAAAGTCTAAATTTGCAGAAATGACAGACACCTTGCCCACATCCCCATCTTTTTAATTTTTTTTTTTAAATTCTGAGAATATCAGAATAAACAAACAAATGGACTTGACTAAATCAGATACAACCAAGATACGAAGTGAAGATCCTTATTAATACGGTCACAATTCTACTTTCTCACAGTTGTCATCATTTCTTCCTTGGACCATTCATTTCTCTTTTGTTAGGTAACTCCTCAAACTGCCCATCCTTTTTTGGTACTGTGAGTGCCCTGGGATGTGTAAATATGTCAATTTTTTTATTGTGAAACTAACACTGAAGGGTGAATAGAGGTTCTTATATACATGGCCACAAAATGCTTAGAACTTCCTGAAGACTCCTCATGTTTCTGTACAGGACTCTATGAAACATATTAATTGGTGATATGCATCTTGACTAATTTTCTGAAGAAAATATTGAGTTAGCTCTGAGTATGTAGTTGTAATAACCTTTCCCTTGGGCAGAAATTGCCAGGCATATGAAGAAAAAAAAAATGAACTACTTTATTCAGTGCAAGCAATATTATACTGTTGATTCAAGTATTACTGCTAACAGTAAGTTTAAAGGGGTAAGGCCTTTAAGAGCTATTGGTGACATAAGAGATTATGTTATTCAACACTAGCTTTTGACAGATGAAGAAATGGGGAAGATTCATCACAAAATAGTGGAAGAGCCAGAATAGTGCCTAAAGCTACCTAATTAAGGTCACAGAATGTTGGCTCGGTAGGGGATCTTAGATAAGACTTAATCTAATCATCTTATCTTACAAATGAGCACCTTACAAATGAGGACATTGAGTCTCTAAAATAGGAAATCACCCTATTTAGTGCTGATACTTATCATCATCTTCTTCATTATCATCATCAGAAATTATATAGCGCTTTTAAGTCTATTCCTTAAATTGTGTCCTTCTCTTCTGCTCTTTGTGACCCTATTTGGGGCTTTGTTAGCAAAGATATTGAAGTGGTTTGCCATTTCCTTCTTCAGCTCAATTTGTGGGTGAGGAAACTGAGGCAAACAGGGTTAGGTGACTTGCCTTCAGTCTCACAGCAAGTAAGGTGTCTCAATCAGGATTTAATCTCAGGTCTTACTTATTCCAAGTCCAGAAATATTAACTGCTGCACCTAGCTTCCTAGCTTGAACAATGTATAGTTAAAAAAAGAAACACTTCAACAATCCCAACAAGTAGTGATGCCATCACTACTAGAAGAATATAATTGACGAAAACCACTTATTCGACCTTCCATAGAAGAAATTCGTTCTCCTTTTGTATAGCTCTAATTGTTAGAATTTTTTTAATTGTATTATTGAGTCAAAATATTTTCTTGTGTAACAGACACTGCCTTTTCCTAGGTATGTCTCCTAGGGGCCAAGGTGAACAATTCTAATATCTCATCTACATGGCAGCCCTTCAGATATGTCTAGCAGGCTTTGGGAGAAGGCTATCAGACAAAGGGAGTCTTCAGACAGTAGCTGCATGAGCTTCTGGGAAATGTAGTCTAGCACACTAAGCACAGCACAGTTGTTGCACAACGGACTTGGAGTCTGGCTGCTTTTGATCATAGGAGGGGTGTGGGGGAGGGGAGGATGGAGGGAGAAAGGGGAAGGAAGACATAGATGTTGATCCAAGGAATCAAATGGAATCTATCTAGGGCATAGAGAGGAAATGGAAACTGAATGGTAAGAGACTAGAGACTGGAGTTTTTAGACAGCCAGGACTTTGCTGAGATATGTACCTAAAAAGAACTAACACTGGCTGAATTTTTGTCTCTCGAAGATTGAGAAAGGCAGTTAGGTTTCTTGACTTCCCTCCTCCCCACCCTTTATTTCCCTGTCCAGGACAGCAGAGATTTATTCCAAAATTACTCAGGATTTTAAATCTGTTTATAATTCTTGTTTTAATTAATAATTTAAACCTGGTTGATGCCAGATTAAAACAAAAACACACACCAAAAAGGGGCTCTAAGTACATTGAGTCTTATATGCCCTTTTTGCAAAGATGGGGACTATAAAACATGAATGGGTTCTTATATACAAAGATTTAGCAAATAAACATAAGTTGAAACCCAAGTCCAAAGTGCCAGCCTTTCTCCAGACTCTGGGCTGGCACCATTTGAAAAAGACTTTCAATTTGTTTTGATTGACTAATAACTTTTATAAGCTCCAAAATAGCATAGATAGATTAAACAGTGTGAATCTGGATCATTAGCCCTGGACCTTGAGTAAGCAAATTTAAGTGGTGAATGGAGGCTTAGTAAGCAATTAACCTTGGGCATGCTTTTTAGCATGATGTTTTCAGCCACGTTGTCAAATGTTTTCAAAGAGGATGAGACTGCCATCAAGGTCAGCTGCTGCACAGATGGTAAATTCTCCAATTTGAAAAGGCTACAAGCCAAGACCAAATTGGAGGGAGTGTTGGTGCATGATTTTCTGTTTGCAGATGATTGTGCACTCAATGAAGCCTCTCAAACTGAGATTCAAGAAAGGATGGATCTGCTTGGGCTAATTTTGGCCTAACAATTAACACCAAGAAAACACAGGTGCTTCATCAGCCACCACCACACCATCCATAAATAGAACCATCAGTTACAGCAAATGGAGAAGTTCTGAATGCTCTGACTAAGTTACCTTGGTAGTGTACCTCCCAGGGAATGTACACATTGATAATGAGGTTGACACATGAATTTCAAGAGCTAGCTCAGTGTTTGGGAGGCTTCTAAGGAAAGTACAGGAGAGAAGAGGTATTAGACTGAATACCAAACTGAAGGTCTACAGAGCTGTTGTGCTGACCTCACTGCTGTATGCCTGTGAAACCTGGACAGTCTACCAGCACCATGCGAGGAAACTGAATCACCTTCATTTGAATTGATTCTGAAGATCACCTGGCAGCATAAGGTACCAGACACTGAGGTCCTTACTCGAACTAAACTGCCAAGCATTCAAACTCTGCTTCAGAGAGCAGAACTCCGACAGGCTGGCCACGTTTTTAAAATGCAAAACTTACACTTGCCAAAAAGATTGTTATGGAGAACTCACACAGGGCAAGCGTTCACGTGGTTGTCAGAAGAAATGATACAAGGACACTCTCAAGGTCTCTCTCAAGAACTTTGGAATGGATTGTGTGACATGGGAGATGCTGGCAAAGGACCTCTCAGAATAGCGTGCCCACATCAGAGAAGGTGCTGTGCTCTATGAGCAAAGCATGAAACAGCTGAAAGGAAACACAGGATGCACAAATTTGGAGAATTCACTCCAAATGTTCACACAGATTATTCCCTACCTGTGGTAGAGCAGAACATGCTGAGCTCCTATTGGTCTGATCAGTCACAGTAGGACATATTGAAACTTAACTTCAGCATAGCAGTGTCATTTTGGTCCTCTTGGAGAACAAAGGACAACAACCAACCAACCAACCTTGGGCAATTTTACTGCTGGTACCATCGACAAAGAAAAAGTCACTGTCAGGGCCAGTTTAGAGAGGAGTTGGGAAAGAGGGGCTCAGGCTCTCCACCCGAAGGTGGGGGGCTAGTAAAGTTGGTCTGCTAGTGAAACTAACCACCCTCACTTATATCCAATTCATTTTCATGCAATGGCATCAACTCCCAGATGTCATAGTTCTCTTCAGGACAAAGGACCACGCAATAGTCACAACCTGTTACATACTTAAAATCATCATTAGCCTCCCTCTCTTACTTTCCCTTCTTTCCTTCAGGCTAAACATCACCATTTTCTTTTTTTAAAGCACTGAGCAATGATAACTCATTGACAAATCCCACACTGCCCCCTGGAGTTTGCCGGTTAGGGTAAATACTGACTCACTGCAGCGTTCTTTATGGCAGTCTGGTGAGCATTAAGTCAGCAATCTTTTCTGCCTCAGCTCGAGCTCTCCTCTCTGAGGCAACACCATTGAGAGAGAAGAAGGCATAGGAGAGATGTGTAGATCCCAGAAATCAAAACCTAAATGGGTTTATGATCTCACAGCATTCTGGCGTTTCTTCCAACCATGTGCTTCACATTTCATCCTTGCTACATCTTGTACCACTCTGATGTATGTTTTCCAAAAAGTTGGCTAAAGAGGTGCACTTTAATCAATTCAAAACACCCCCTTCCACTCTCTTAATTTGAATGTTCTGATAAGACTCCACCCTAAGGCTAGTGCATTTCCCCACAAGCCAGGTCTTAATTTATTGTTTTGTTGATTTCCTAGAATTAAGAAAAAGGTGGAGAAAATATTTATAATGCAGATATAGACATTTTATTATACTTAAATACGTAAAAGTATGTCTTGCCCACTCTGGTTTTTTTCTTCAGAGAGCCCTTAAACATTTGCCAGCACACCACTGGGGCAAACTCCTATGGACAATGAAATTTTACTTAATCATGCCTCAATGATTAATAGATTCCTCTCTGGTCATACTCTGTCCATCCAGGTGTTTCTGAACCTCCAGCTGTCATCACTCAAACCTTATTCTCTAGCTTTAGTAAGAAGAGTAAATTATGAACTTTCTTCTGTTACCTCAAAGGGAAATCTGATTTTATTTAGGTTTATTATTTAATTAGGGATTAACATCTGTGTGTAGAACATGTTGTGAAGTGGAAGGAATTTACATGTAATCTGCTCATTTGAGATATGTATTGTTCTGTGTATATAATTTGAGATAAAGTACTTATTATAGTCATACACCTTCTTGTGCCTATGCACAATTAAGAGAAATCTGTTATCCTAAGAACAAGCCTTAATAGAATGCAGGTGGGGCCAAGAAGTTCCTTGTCTTTGCTGAACTAAGGAGCAGACAGACTATCAATCAACATTTCCTGACAGCAGGATTGAAGAAGAGGTGGTTGCTAGTCCCAAATGTTCAGTCAATCACATTGTTGTTGCCACCAATGATACTTCAAACTTTGCAACCAACCGTCTTGTTTTCCATCTGTGATACTTCCTGTTCTTTGCTCTCTTGTACTTCTGAAAATTATATGAAGGCTACAAAGTCCAACCTCCCCATCTTTTGGCTGTCTGAGGAGCTAAGACAACCATTTCATTGTTAAATGCTAGCCTTACCAATAAATTGAACATGCTCAAGATGTTATGTCTCAATTTACCTTAATTTCAATCTCAACAATATGCTTCTCTGACTTTTTTTCATCATCTCTAAATGGCCAATTGGCCTTGTCTCAATCTTAATTCTTCTTGACTTCATCACACCCTTTGACATCCTCTTCCCCTTGAAACTCTCTTCTCTCTAAGTTTTCTTGATGTTACTCTTTCTGGTTCCCTTTTCACCTATATGACCACTTCTCTGTCTCTTCTGGTTACGTCTTCATCCAGGTCATGCCCCTTAAATAGGGGTATCCCACAGGGCCCTACTCTGGGCCCTCTTCTCTTCTCCTCTATCCTATTTCACTTAGTGATCTCATCAGTTCACATGGATTCAATGATTTTTTCTATAATGATGTTGATTATTCTCAAATCTATTTATCCAGTATAACCTCTCTGTTGATCTCCAGTCTTATCTGCAACTGTTTTGTTGGACATTGCGAGCTGAATACCCCACTGACCTCTTAAATTCCAAAATTTAATTCATGATCTTTCTCCCCAAACCCCTCCCCTCCTTCCAAATTTCCTCATTATTTTTGAGGGCATCACTATCCTCTTAATCCTCAAGGCTCACTGACTAGGTATCATTTTTCAGTCATCAGTCCCTCTCATCCCCCTCATTCCTCCTCCAAATTCAATCTCTTGTCAAGGCCTACCCATTTTTTGTTCCTTACATCTCTCAAATATACCCCTTTACAGTCTTCTTACACTTAACCCTCCCCCTCCTTGGTCCCATGTGTTTTGTGATCTAGTGATCCTGGCTTCCTTGCTATTCCTAGCACAAACTTATCTCCACATAGTTGTTTGCATGTTGCCTCCTACATTACACTCTGAGCTCTTTGATGGCAGGGGCTGTCTTTTGCCATTCTCTGTGTTTCCAGTGCTTAGCACAGTATTTGGCACATGGTAGACACTTAATAAATGTTTCTTGACTGTCTGCCTTTCTTTCCATCAATGAGCTTGGCAAAATGGAAGTGGTTCTCACTTAAAGTTAGCATACACAGAAGTATTTTTTACTCTTATAGAACACAGAAGCAAACACTAAACAATAACCAGACCACAATGCATTGTAAAACAGTAATATTTACTGAGAGGCTACAAGCACACTCCTCTTCTTGACCTTGGGAGTCCAAACCCCTCTCTCTCTCTCTCTCTCTCTCTCTCTCTCTCTCTCTCTCTCTCTCTCTCACACACACACACACACACACACACACACACACACACACACACACACACACACACCTGTTCCCCACAGACAGACGATCAATCAGAACCCAGGCGTTCTGGGACAAACACAGTCTGAGTCTTTCCTAGAGGATCAGAAGAGTGATGCATGCATATTCATGTTTTGTTTAGGTAGGATCATTAGCTACAGACAAGAACTCATAAGGCAATGTCTATCTTTAAACAAGGGAAGGTATCAAAGCTAACTGAAAATCAGGAGAATGTGTTCCCTCTCTCTCTCCTTAATTCTCATTTTCTCCTTCTCCCTTTTATCTTTCCTTTTCCCTCCTTCTTTTCACTATTCACTTCTTGTTTTTTAGCCATGGCATCAATCTCTACCACAAAAGGGGTGAAGCAGACAGTTGATGCTTCAACAGATCCTTATAGAACATTTTTTTTTCCTCCTTTAGCCTCAGGGGACAGGACTAATGCACTGGATGGAAGTTGGGAGGTGGGGAGGGGAATTTAGCTCTATGTAATAAAAACTTCCTAAGGATTAGAGGAATCCATTCAGCACTGTACTAGGTTTTCCCATAGAAAACTAGGCAACTAGTTGGCACTGTGGATAGAGCACTGGGCATAAATTTCAGGAAGATCTGAGTTCAAATCTATCCTCTGACCTTTAGGAACTGCGTGACCACGGACAAGTCACTTTCAACTTGTCTCCCTCAGTTTCATCATTTATAAAATGGGGATAATAGTACCAAACTCCCAGGATTGTTATAGAGATGAACTGAGATAATATTTGGTACATAATAAATGCCTAATAAACGTTTTCTGTCGGCCTTCCTTTTTCAGCTGTGATCATAGAAGATTCTTGTTCAGTTACAGCTTGAACCAGATGACCTCTGAAGTCCCATCTAACTGTAAGATCTGTGATTCTCACTTCCCACAAATGATCCCCTGATGCATGTTCAAATTCAGATATGTTCTCACTCTGTTGAGATTATCAATATCCTTTCTAAATGATGATGCCCAGAACTGAATACCACACTTCAGAATAGGTTTGATATGACTAAATGAGAATAAAGACTATTATTTCCCTCACTTTCAATAACATAAGTTTCTTAATGTGGCTAGGACCCTTTCAGTCTTGTGGTTTTTCATGTCACACTGGTAATTCATATTAAGATTGCAGTCTACTAAAATACCAAGGTATTTTTTTTTCACATGAACTCCCTATCTAGCCATGCCTCCCCTTTCTTATAATTGTAATTGTAAAGTTAATTAATCTTGAGAGGCTTTCATGTAATCTAACATTATTGTATAGCTAGATTTCTCAATTCATATTTTATTATCCTTCCAGTTTGTGATCTGTAGATACAGATTAGATACATATAATATTTTTTTTCTAACTAGATAAGTGGTACACAACAGAGGTATAAAACACTGCCAGCAGGCCCTTTCAAGTACAGCTGAACTTGATTAAAATGTAATTTGGAGATATTTAATAAGATAAATAATAACAAAATAAAACATAGGTAATGTTGCTATGTGGTTTTCTAAGTCCATATGTAGCCCACAGGGATCCTTACATATGATTTAGTAACCTGGGTTCCTATTTGAGTTTGACACCACTGGTATGGAGTGTATTCCAACAATTATGCCCCTTTGTTTTCTCTTTTATTCTCGCCAAAATGTTCTCCAACATGCCTTATTCTTAGTTTCATTTATTTCTATACAGGCAAATCTCTTCTTTGACACACAGTACTCCATCAAACTTTTCTTTATGTTCCATTTCTTTTGAAAAAAGCATAACTCGGGGTGGCCAGGTAGCACAGAGAGTAAGATCACCGGCTCCAGTGTTGGGATGACCTGGGGATCGAATCCAGGCTCAGAAACTTAGCATCCACCCAGAAACACCTGGCCATGTAACCTTGAGCAAGTTACTTAACCCTGATTGCTTAAAAAAAAAAAGAAAAAGGCATAATTGTGGTATTTCGATTGTGAATCCCATAAGTATTTGTGCTGTCTGTGAGATTTGCTTAAGAGCTAGAACTTACCAAATTCACTTATTTTATCATTCATATCGCACTGGTATATTGACATCAATATCTATAACAATTGGTACCAAACATCCTCTGTTTTATTTCTATTGGCATCATATCTGTTGTTCACCTAAGTATCTTGTCTGTATGTTTTATCTCAGAACATTTCTTTGTTCCCTTCCATTTTCAGTTAGAAGCCTTGGTGACTTGATTAACAAGTCTCTCTATGCTCATGCACACACACACACACACATACACATATACATACTAAATGTAAATACTACACAATACAAATATATTTGAATACTTACTATATATATGCACATAGATATATACACATTTATGTATACACAGACACATACATGCACATACCCACATGGTAGAGAATATGAACTTTAGGTTGACAACCCCTAATTCAACCCCCCCCCACTTTTTCTATTACAAAACCAGGCCCAGAAAAGCCTAAAAAAAAAAACTTACAAAATATCACGCAGTGAGTAAACACCTGAGATTCATTGAGAGTCAGTGAGTACTCTTTGATGTGTGACAAGGTATTGATATGTGGCTGGTAATCAGCATTAGTTTCTGATAACCACTACACCTTATCATAAAAGGCAGACATCACCAAAATCACAACCAAATTCAGCCCTACTTTCTGCTACCATTAAAAATTACTTATTTGGTCTACCAGAGAGCTTATAGTTAGTTTGGAACAAGCTATATAGTTACTCTGATGCCAAACCACTGGAGTTTATCTAGATCTTGAAATTTGACAATTTTCTATATCTACCATAAAGTTGAGATCTGCCACCTTCTGATTTTCACATGTTTGGATCGCTTAGGATAGCAATTGGGGTAACTGTTCAGAACTAAGATGAATACTCAAAATGCAGTGCTTAATTGACTATGCTGCTTACCACACATTTCCTTTTCTTCTGATGGTATCAAAAAGCTCATCAGTTACTGCAATAAATGTGTTGAGATAGGAGGTGATTACATTGAAAAATAGTTGTTTGTTCATGCTCCTGGAATAAACTGCTTTAATGCTAGATTTAATTTCACCGTATTTATTGATTTCCCCTCATATTACATCCTAGAAAGGATGGAACATAAGATATGAAATCAAAAGATTCCAGTTATAGTTGCCAATTTATAATTTGACATAAAGTAACTCACACTTTGTGCTTCAGATTCCTAATTTGCAAAGAATGGTCAATAACATCAGGCCCATTATTACCTTGCAGAATGACATTAAATAAAATTTATGGGATCATTCTATTAATTAGTTTTAAGTCTTAAGGGAGTGCTGCTAGGGGGAAGTAAACCATTTAAATTTTAAGATATTTTATGCATTGACAACAACTACTTTCTATGTTATATGGAACATAGAACTTGACCTGGTAGTCGACTAATTGATGAATAAAGTTTTGAGTTTTATGGCTATGGCATATATATAGGTATTACTTCAAAAATTTATGTTGTATAAAACTACAAATTAACTATGCCATTATTCCCCAAACTGAAAATATGGCTGTAAATGATGTTGTGATGCTTCAAGAACATCATGAATCTGACTACATCACAGTAAAAGCCTTCTTTTTCATGGTTCAATTGGATTTATCTTTATATGGGATTTTTCATATAGAGTATTACAAAAAGCTTTCAAGGTATAAGTCAGCCATAAAGTATAGTACAGATTAAAAGATAAAAAAGGATTAAAAGTCTACAAGAGAGTGAGTTATAGCAAGATGGACCCATCTATGAATTTGTTTTACAGCCTAGCAGAGGAGACAGGAAAAGTGTTGAGATGAAAAGACTGTAGGGAATGGCTAAGTAGAACTAAAAAAGCACAAGTGTCTCTCTAAAATTTCAAAAGCCAGTAATATTTTGTCAATTTAGATTTGGAGGAAGACAAAAAAGAGGATGGTCAGTTTTCAAACAGGAAAACTCATGCTTCGATTTCTTTGTAAAGACTATAAAAAGCAAAATATTTATTCTTGTAATGGTTCAACACTGTAAGCCTTCTTCTAATACTTCTAAAGAAGCAAGAGTTTCTATAACCAATCATACCAATTTCTAAATCTTTCTCCAGTATTTTTTTTTGAAGAAGCTGTCAATATTAAGGTAACAGGGGAGTTTGAATAATCAATATCTAACTAAAACTTTTTTTTGTCCCCAAGATCAGAGCTGGAAGGGATCTTGGAGGGCATCAAGCCAAACACCCTTGTTTTATGGGTTCGGAAACTGAGGCCCACAGACATAAGATGATTTGTGCAAGTTCACAAAGAAATAAATAAAAGAGTTATGATTTTGTAACCAGGTCATATGATTCCAGGTCAATTGTTCTTTCTAGGGATGTCACATTGTATCCCTAGAAAAATCCTTTTGTTTTATATCACTTCTTGGATTATTTTACCTCTAATCCTAAATATTTGAGGAAGGAAAATTTTTATTCATTATCTAATTACAGAAAAAAATATATAAGAAAGGAAAAATTAAGAACCATTATGTGTGGCAATATGCTTATCAGTACTACTAGAGAGACAGCATGGCATAGTGAATGGAGAATCTGCTTTGAAGCCAGGGAGACCTGGGTTTAAGTTCCACTGCTGACAAAGATTGGGTGTGTGGTCCTGAACGAGTCAGTTAACCAATGAGTACACCAGTCAGTTAAGACTACGAATTGTAAAGAAGCTGTCAACCTGGATTGCTAGAGGTAATTTTTCACCTAGTAGTTTCCTATGGCAGAGATAATTACAGGTCCACTTCCCAAACCTGCTAATAATATGCCTGACAGAGTTAACAGTAACTTTCAAATCCATTATGTCTTTAGATAATTTTTTTTTTTGCTCTTTGGAGGGGGGAAGGTAGGGCAATAGGGGTTGTGACTTGCCCAAGATCACATGGCTAGTACGTGTTAGGTTTCTGAGGCTGGATTTGAACTCAGGTCCTCCTGAGTCCAGGGCTGGTGCTCTCTTCCCTGTGCCACCTAGTCACCTCAAAAGAAATCTTTAAAGGGTCAGGGAAGAGAAAATTTTGGGCCAACTTGGTAGTAGAAGATTTCATGGAGCAATCAGATAAGAAATTTCCAAGGATCCTAGAGTTGATAAGGGTAGCTAGATGGCCCAGTGGATAGAGTGGTGGGCCCACATTTACTAGCTATTTGATCCTGGGCAAGACACTTCATCCTATTGCTTTACTTTCCTCATCTCCAAAATGAGTTATAGAAGGAAATGGCAAATCATTCAAGCATCTCAACCAAGAAAAGTCCCAAATAGAGTCACAAACAGACACAACTGAAAAATGCAACAGAGTTGAAAGTCATTCACTTTATCCTAGAATGGTGGTGACTTCTCCAGTTTGGTAGAAAGGTATTTTCTCAGTTTGATCTCCATTTATTCTGAGGCAGGAGGGGAGAACATAGCTATAATATGAGACCAGTCGCAATTATATTTCATTTGTAGGATTTCTGGTTGACTCTTGGCAAATCTGGGACCAAGAATAGGCATTGAGGACAGATGCTAAGGCAGCCCAATGAGGTACACATTTTAATGATTTTTAAATAAATATGTTTCAATGCCTGGTAATTCTGCTCTTCACCTCTAATGGGAATTTATTTTTTGATCAGTCAAGTGTAACATACACTAGCCAAAGAAGCCCTAGCAATTACAAGCATGCACAATGTACTAACTAGGCTGAGGCAAGTGAATTTTGAAAATCATCCAGTCATTCTCTTTCCAGTTAGCTTTCCTTATTGTTTGCCCTTTGCTGTCCATATGACCGATGTCATCTGGAGGATGATATCTTGCCCATGTGAATTGGATAATAGGCGAGGCAAATTTTCTCAAAGTCAGCAACCTCACTTTCTCCTTCAGAGTCCTCTAAGTCCAGAAGTAAGACAAAGATCAAGACTGGTGATGACCCAGGATGCAGGAGACGTACCTCAGCCAGGAAGACCTAGGTTGGGGCTATTATTGGCCAGAAAATGATTTGGGTTTAAAGAGACAATTAAGTAGCTACATTTAAAACACTAGTTTGTATTTTAAAAAAATGAAAACAGTAGGAGGAGAGGGAGGAGAAAAGGAGGAGGATGTTGCTTGTAAGATCCTTCATTTCTTGTGCGAGACTTAACAATCATCAACAATGTTCCTTCAGGTAAGCAAGTATATTTTGAGAGTATCATCTATACTCCAATCAGAAAGAGTATGCAATAGTAAATGGCTTTCAGACAAGTTTTATAGTGGTCTCTGTCATATTCTCGATACACAGTAGACCAGACCTCTCAAGTAACAAGTCAATAAATAGATATTTCACTACACCTCAGTATGGAATTACCAATAACTATTACTTATCTGGTCTGCCCATAACCTTTAATGGGTAATTTCTTGCCTCATAATACATGTAGATCTGTATTGTCATCGATTGAGTGACAAGAAATTTTCTTCTCTTAAAAAGGTCTAGTACTTTATGTCTTTCAGGAGCTCCCTCACATTGATTGTTAAATTCAAGTATTTCATAGTTTTTCTATTTCTCTGTCTCAGATTTTTCTTCAGTTTACTGACATGGGCCAAGCCAGAATTTCTCTCCAGAGGTAAGGGAAGGGAATAAACATTTATGTAGAACCTACTACTATGTGGCAGGTAACATGCTAAGTGCTTTACAAAAATCATCTCATTTGATCCTCACAACACACTTGTATGATGGCTGCTGTTGTTATCTCTCATTGCCAAAGGTCAGAGAGGTATTAAGCATCTAAGGCTGGACTGGAATTCGGGTCTTTCTGATTCAACTCCTAGTACTCTATCTACTGTGCCATTTAGCTGTCTCTCCTCTTCAGATTAATTTTCTTCCTTTATTTGATATTGAAACTCCTCCCAAAATCACTTTAATCTTTTTGATGACCTAGAGCATAGAGAGATGTGGTATCCCCATACCTTCTCTTCTAATAAAGAGACCAGCTTATACTAGAAGCAAAGGTAAAGGTCATTCAGCTGATGGAAAAATACAAACCCTACTTGATGCATATGAGTCACTGTAAATTCCTCTCACTCTGCATAGCTGCTAAAAGTAGGTCTGATTGTCCTTTCATATTCTTGATACTAGCTTATTAGCTCTCTTCTTGGGTGTGTGTGTGTGTGTGTGTTTTGGGGGTGAGGGTTGTCTTTCAAACAAAAAGTTGCCATTGTCCATCTCATTTTATCAACACCTCTCATCTTGCCTTGCCCACTTCCATATACTCTTCCTCTTCTCTTTCTGGTAGCTTCAGATATTTTCCTTAAGTTCTTCTCTCTCTCATTTTATTCAAGTCCTTTGACTAAGTCCTAGAGTCACTCTCCATATTTAACATGATTCCCTCTTCTTTAACTCTAGTCATGTTTTTTTCAGCAAGTCCTTTTATTATTTTCCTTTCTTCATTTCCTCCCAAATGTCTCATCTAAATTCAACCTCTGTCAGCAATCAAAATTCCAAACCTTACAAATCTCTTTGACGGTATTTTACATCCCCCAGGATATTCTCTCACCAAATTCAGAGGAAGAAATGAAGATTTTGAAGTATAAATGCTGCTACTGGTTGTATTCTATTCCTTAATACCTATTTGTTTTGAAATTAAAGACTTAATTTTCAAACTGTTAAATAATAAAATTGATTTTTCACAGATAAATTATGTCAAATACTGCTGTTGCCACATAATTAAGAAATAACACAGGTTTGGTTCTCATAATTATATAATCAAATCTATTATTATTGGCATCATAGGCTTTTTACAAAGCATGTGCTTCATGAAACCCTAATGCATTCAGTTATGGAACATTTTGTTGAATTGTACTCACAATAACTACAATTTATTTCATTGCCAAAAATGTATCTGAGTTGTTTTTTACACAAAAGGCAGTCATAAAAACACATTTTTTAATATATTTTAGAGAAAATTCAATTTGGTAATGTTATTTTGCCACAATCTGAAAGGCTAGGTTAAAACTAAAAAGAAATAAGAGCCATTTTGGGGGAACACTGGAAGTTCTCGAGACAGTTCCACATAAACCTGGCAGACTGACTGGATAAAGTCATTTTAACAAGAATATTTCATTTATGCATTAAAAAAAACTTTGAACAACACACAAGTATATATTAAACACAATTCTAGGCACTGTAGGGTTTATAAAGATAAGACTTTCTGCCCTTTTAGGAGTGTCATTACAAATAAAACACAGCTCATGAGCTACGATCCATGATTTCAAATATTTTAATTTTATTTTTGTAAGAAGATGAAGTAAAAAGTTATATATGCTCTTCCTTAATATGTATAATTTCATTTCATTTAAACCTAGGAAAAGACTTATCACTTCATCTTTCTCCATCCTAAATACAAAAATAGGCTAACATATAATGCACTATTTAAAAATATAATACTTTGAAGTCAAAGAGACATAGCATAATTATAAGGGGAGAGGTTGTAATATAATCAAAACAACTGTTTCATTTTTATTGATTTATTAATAACATGCAAATATCAGTAAGGGAAAAATAGACACTAACATTTCTATTTAAATTCTGTGGGTTTTTTTTTCAAATTAAAATAATGAACTACTTAACCAACACTTGAAACATAACAAGCATAAAAACAAAATGTTCATCATGTGAACATGGTTGTTATAATCTGAGAAAGATCAAAATGATTAAAGCCTATTGAGTGAAAAAATAACTCATCATTTTCTGTTCCAAAACATTAAAAGTATTAAATATTAAGCAAACAATGATGGGAAGACATGATTTTGAGAACAGATTTATTTTTTGTAGAAATATATATGTATGCACATATACATATATAATGTATATATTACCATATAAGATATTTTTGTTATTTCTTACTAAAGGAAAGCTTTACCACTAGTATCTAGAATTTGCCTACCCTTTCCTTTTTTAGATCTAAAGGAATTATTATTATATAAAATTTTATTAAGATTTTCAAAGAATCAGAAGTAATCTGTTTATCTGCCTAGGCCTCTGGGCTTCCTGGCTTCATTCTCCTCAGATCTGAGGCCTAGGAACAATGTGAAGTGTTCATTGGTGAGTTCAGGAAGAGTTGCTTTTAAAAGGAATAACAAACTTGATAGGCCATTACTAAACCAATTTCTGTTCTCCTTACTTTTTTTTTTGCCACTTACTTATTTCACCTAACTCTTGCTTACCCTAGATTTGGAGTTTAATGATAATATCTTAAGCCCCTCACTATAGTCTTATTCCAACACCTAATCTTGAAGTAGAGATTACCATGAATTCTTAAAGGTTATGCAGTGGATCACAAGCCCTCGTATTTCCTAACAAGATGGAAGGTTTGCAGTATAGGCCTGATAATGGAAGACATGTTAAGATTCTGAAAACCTAAGTTTGGAGAGTTTCATCATGAGCAGTTTCACAATAGTATCCCATGAAGATGCTCTATGAAGGCGTAGAAGATTGTGTTCTGCTACAGTGCAGCTAGATGTTCAGAACTGTGCTAAATATTGTGGAGGATTCTGAAGAAATATAAAAAAGCAAACTAATTTGAGGGTAGAACTGTTAGAAAACCCTAAGAGAAAAAGTGCAAGACAGTATAGTATTAAATGATAAATTAATGTATGATGCTAAAAGTTTGATTCCCGGGGAAGGAGAGATAAATGTGAAATGAAGCAGTTCTGGACATCACATTCCACCTACTAAGAGACAGTGTTGAAGAGAGGAGTAAGAAATGGATAGAAGAATTAGAAGGAGAGTGATGACCAAATAAACTACCTAAGCAAAGGTAAAGGGGTGAGAATAGTCTTTAAAAATATGCATATGGCATATACTATGAGGGAATGCAGAGTCTGTTTGGAGAATATGTCTGAGATGAGGAAACAGAGAGAAACATGGGTTAAATTAATAGAATGGAGTCAAACACTGTCCCTCAATAGTGTTTTTCATGTGCTATTCTGGAATACAGAGTAGCATAAAGGAAAGAAAGTGATATTTGAACGAGGAGAAATCTGGGTTTGAATTTTGCCTTTGACATTTATTGTGAGAATATATGTATGTCATTTATCCTATTTGATTCTGTTTCTCCATCTTTACAGTGAGAATAATAATACCCATATTACCTGACAGAGTTGTTTGAGGGAAAAAAACAAGATAACAGATATAAACATTTAAAAATTTGCATTGATATCTTAGTTTCATATCATCTATATTTCCCATTAGCATTCCTTCCCTTACTTGGTTGAACCATCACTTCTAATAAAGCATGAAAAAAAGAAGAAAGGAAAGAAAAAGTTTCTACAAATCTTAACAACACATCAAAAAAATATGACTTTTACATGGTATTCCACATCTGTCATCCCACGCTTCTGTAAAGAAGTGGATAGAGCTATTATATCTATTTTATGAGGATAAGCTTGATTCTAATAATCCCATAACATTTAGTTTTGACTCTCTTATTACTTTTCATTTACATTCTTCTACATTACATTTCATTTACATTCTACAATTATTACATTGATTGTGTATATTGTTTTCCTGGTTTTGATTACATCATTTTTCACTGTTTCATGTTTCTCTCTACCCGTCATGTTTATCTTCCCTTTAAACATTGATATTCTATGACAACTATGTAATACAATTTGTTTAGCCATTCAGTTCTATTTAGTCAATCCATAAGTATTTATTAAATGTTTTCTATGTTCCAGACATTGTATTAAGTGCTGTGGATACAAAGAAAGATAAAAATATAGTCCCTGCCCTAAAGGGAACTCCTATTTTATTGGGGAATATAACATATTAAAATTGTACCTACAAGATAATAAGTTTAAATGGAATATAACCTCAGGGAGAAGGTACTAACTAGCTCTCTCTCTCTCTCTCTCTCTCTCTCTCTCTCTCTCTCTCTCTCTCTCTTTCTCTCTCTTTCTGTGTGTGTGTGTGTGTGTGTGTGCATGCGCGCACATGTAAGTTTTTGCAGAATCTGGGATCTGAGCTGAGTCTTGAAGAAAGTCTGTAAGTCTTGAAGGAATGATCCATAAACCTTATTTTCATCATTACTGGAATGTCATTTTGACCAGACCAAATCTTCTTACTTGAAGTTTCCCGGTCCTCACAAATTTTGTTGATCTGGACAATCTGATTTCCTTGGAAACAGGGGCTTCTAAGTCAATAGAGATGCAAACATACAGCCCACTAACCACATGTGTATGGCAGCATAATATTCCTTGGTTCCTTTTAACAGCTCTGAGGTCTGGTACCACAAGGTCACCACTACCAGCATGCAAACTTTTAATAGGGATTTCTATTCTCTGGCCAACCCCAAATCACCAACTTTTAAAACACCCACTGGGGAGCAGGAAGGATGTCTTCAAGACCTGTTGAAAGATCTAGTTGTTATAAAGGTACCTCACCCTTCACAGAGGCTGGATCATAAGTGTCTTCACTTCCCCTGGCAGAGGAAGGGCTGCTTCATTGTCTCCATGAGGTTCCTGAGATCATATTCCACATAATACATCATGATGGATCATCATAATTCATCATTGTCTGTGTTGCTGCACAAAAGGATCTCCCAGATAGTGATATTTGGGTGATGTTTGAGTGCTCAGTTTTCAGGATTGTCCTGATTTCCCTGATGGAGATAATCAGGAAGATTTCTTTCTCCTTTTTCATCTTCAGCCATTTTAGACACACAATTTCTTCAGGCTGTATATCCTTCAGCTTGCATACCACAGCAAATATGCCTTCTTCATTCCTGATCAGACTCTCCTGCTTCAGCTCAATGGGAGATAAGGCTGGAAAGTTGGGATGTAATCTCTTTCCACCATGGTGTTTTATTGCAGCATCCTCTCCCATTTCTTCTCTCTCTCTCTCTCTCTCTCTCTTTCCCAAATCTCAGTTAAATTTGACTCCATAACAACTAAGACATAATTTCCACTCTCTTGCTCTTCCTCTTCATTCATTTCTTCAGCAGACTGATCAGATATTTCCTCAGAATTATTGCCTGTATCCTCTTCCCCTTCTTGCTCTTCTGATTCCTCACTGCTGCTCTTTTTCTCCTCCTCCAAGCTAGACCCTGACTCTGCTGATGAGGACTCAGTGGATCTGGTCTTCCTCTTGCTGTTACTGATATCTTGTAAGTCAGAAAGGGGATCCCTTTCTTCCAGTTTCTCCTCTTTGGTTTCCTGCCATGCCCTTGCTCAAATCCCTGGCTGCTGGCATAGGGGACTTTAATATCCTTATCTTCATTTTACTTTGTCTCCACAAACTTCTCATACTTTTCTGTCATGAGCAGAAGCTTCTCTGCTGGCCTTTGGTCTTTGTGCCTCTCCTCAAAGTCTCTCTCATTCCTGTTCCTTTCTTCCTTCTGCTGCTCCTGCAACTTTCCTTCTCATTCTCTCTTTAGCTCCAGCTATTCAAGATGATCCCTCTTCCTCCTGAAATTTTCTCAAGCCATCTCCCTTCTTTTCTGCCTTTCCCCTTTCCCACCAAGCTTTATCTTGTTCCTCTCAGTACCTTTTTCACAGCTCATGTTCTCACTCCTCTTTCACCCTGGTGTGCTTCATTGTGCCAAATGACTATGAAGCCCGCCTTTCCCTTTCCTTTTCTTATCAATCCTGTAATAAGCTTTTTTCCTTATGTAGCATTTGCTGGGGCTTTTTGATGGTCAAGAAGTCACCTTCTTCACCTCTATCTTTCATAGAATATTCCTTCTGATAAGGTGAATTTCTGATTGTTATCTCCATGGGGTGTGACCTCTCAGCTTCCCCTCCTCCTCAAGGAAATCCCACTTGGAATTCTCATCAGGGTTTTTAATGTGTTTCACCTATGTTTCTCTTCTTGTTTCTTCCTACCTTTCTTTTCCTGAAGCATTTCATCTAAAGTTTTCACTTTTCAAGAATCCTTTTCATCACCAATTTGAGTTGACACATACCTACCACCCCCAACATCACAGCTGCTGCCCAACCAGAGACTGAGAAGCAGCACTGAGGGCAGGAGAGGTGTGTATTCCCCATTTGGCATCATCTGGTGATGTCACATTTGAACTTTTCATCTAAGTTTTTTAAAAACTTTCATTAAGTTTTGAACATTAAAATTGTCCATTTTAAATAAATATTATAGTGTTTTGCATCTGTGGTGTTTTCCTTCTTTAAAAAAAAAAAGCCAAGAGATAGAAGAAGGAAATGCATTCAAAGCACAGGAAACAGCCATAAAGTCCAAAAGTGATTTGTCATGTGTGAAGAGGAGCAAGAGGGTCAGTGTTCCTGGACCTGAGAGCACATAGAGTGGAGTAAAGTGTATGAAGAGACCAGGTTGTAAAGGACTTTTAAAGTCAATGATAGGATTTTATATTATATCCTGGGGGCAATAGAGAGACATTGAAGTTTATTGAGTAGCAGAATGACATGGTCAGATCTGCACTTCAAAGTTTAGTATAGGATGTTTTGGAAAGAAGTGAGACAATTTAAGGAGGCTAAAGATTACTTAATAGTTCAGATATATAAAAAGGAGTGCCTGCACACCAATGCATAGTTCTTTACTTTTTGTTCAGTTCTTTGTTACTAAAAAAAAAAAAGTTCTATTCTAAATATTTGATGTTTAAGGAATTTTTTTTTTTTTTTGGTCATCGACCTCCTTGGAGCTATGCTTAGTAGTGGAATCTCTGGATAAAAGGTTATCAACATTTTAGTCACTTTCTATTCATAATTCTAGCATGATTCCAGAGTCATTTCTAGAATGGTTGCATCAATTCACAGTTACATCAACAATGGATTAGTGTTTCTGTTTTTCCATAACACTACCAATATAGATTCTTTTCATCCTTTGCCATCTTTGCCAACTTACTAGTGTAAAGACTTTTGTAAAACTTAATGCAAAAATGTCAACTGCTATTATTTTGTTGTGTTATTTATGTTATTTTTCACTATTAGGTTATAAACTCCATGAAGACAGACATTATGTCCCATTAAAACTTTCTATGTCCACAAGAACCTAACATAATCTTCTATACAGGAGGCACTTAAAAATGTTTATTAACTTCTAATTAACTTGACCATATGAAAGACGTTAGGGATCAAAAAAACAATGAAATAGCAACTTTAACAAAATAGCAGGATATAAAATAAATCTGCATATTCATCAGCTTTATTTTTTAAATACTGCCAACAAAACCCAGCAGGAAGAGATGGGGGAAAATTCTATTCAAAATAAATACAGAATGTTAAACATATCTGAGTACGCAACTACCAAAACACCCATATGAATTGTGTGCATAACTAAAAAGCAGCCTTTATGGAAATAAAGGAAAAAAACCTAAATAAATATAAATATTATTTATTATCAGGACATGTTGATATAACAAAGATGATAATATGACCTAAATCGACCTATAGGTTCAATATTATATCAATTAACCTACCAAAAGATTATAAAACTAGGAGAAAAAACCCCACAATATTCATCAGGAGGAATAAAAAATCAAAATCTTAAAGTAAATAATGAAAATAAAAGATGGATTGAAGGGGGCAAAGCAACACCAGATCTCAAACTAGAATATAAAAAAGTAATCAATTTTTTAAAGTACCACAATTCAGCGTAAGGGAAATGAAAATTAAAACAGCTCTAAAGTTTTATCTTCAACCCATCAAATTGGCAAAGATGAAAACAAATATATGACAATGGCAGCAAGGAGGCTATAGGAACACTAATATGAAGTTGGAACAGCTATGAATTTGTTCAACCATTTCAGAAAAGAAGTTGGAATCATACTGTAATGGGAATAGAAATTTGAAGATCTTCCCTGCCCCTTAATAGACCTAGGGGGGAATTTGAAGATCTTCCCTGCTTTGAAAGTAAACTCTGCCCCCTAATAGGCTGAATGTAATCACATGGAGCCTGTGATGGGAGGAGTTTACTGAAGGGTGGACTAGAGCCCACAGGAAACTTCCCTGCTTTGAAGATAAATTCTGGCCCCTAATAGGGTAAATATAGTCACATGGCACCTGTGGTGGGAAGAGTTTGCTGAAGGGAAACTGGGAGACAGAGCTAACCAGAGGGTGGGAGAGAAAGAGGAGCTCAGGCAAGGAGATAGAGAGGTTTATGAATAAATATTGATCTTGTATTGGTTTGTAGGAAGGCTGAATTATGGCATGGCTCTCTGTGTTGTTATGGCTTCTTAATTTCTTTACTACTATAATGGACTTGGCTTACTGATTTTGGGATTTGGTTTTCTGGTGTTTAAATAAATGCTTTGGTTCTGTCCTCCATATGGAGAGTTTGTTATATTTTGCGATCCAATGTCATGTGATATTTATAGTCATGGTCTTTATCATGATCATGGGTGTTGTAAATATTGCACTGGTAGTACACATACTCCCCCAAATCAGTAAACTGCATGTTCCCTTTATTTTAACAAGATCTAAATACTAGGCATACAATCTAATGAGAACAAAGAATGAGAGAAATATCCCATATGTACAAAGAAAAAACCAATCTACATATGTATCAGCAGATTTTTGTTGTAGCATTGATATGGAGAGAATGTAATTTTCCTTCAAAAGGGAAAATATGTAAACAAATTATTGTATACAAATATAATTGAATATACTGAAATTAGAAGAAGTGATAAAAATTAACAGATTTAAAGAAATCTGTAAATACATCTATTGATTAATAGAGTGACATGAGCAGAACCAGTAGAATGATTTACATAACCCTGTAAAGCAATACAATTACAACACATATACATACACACATATACTATATATGGCTGATGCATCCCTAATACAACATGTCCAGATCTGAGCTTATAGTTTTTCACCTGGACTCTCCTCTCTTTCAAACTTCTCTTTCTGTTGAAGGTAACAACATCCTTCCTCCTGAAGTTCAAAACCTCAGAATTATCCTCTATTCCTCACTATCCCTACCTAGCCTCATATATCCAATCAGTTAATAAATGTTGCTGTTTCCACCTTCACAGCATATCTCACATTTGACTCCTTTCCACTCACACAAATCCTACTTCACCACACCTTCATCTTCTCTTGCCTAGATCCCTGCAACAATTCCTAATTGGTCTCCCAGCCTTAAGTCTCTCACCACTGCTTAGTGTGCTACCAAAGTAACTTTGACTGTTCAGTCATTTTCAGTTATGTTCAACTCTTTGTGACCCCATTTGCAGTTTTCTTGGCAAAGATACTAGAATGGTTCCTTCTTGTAGCAGCAAGCACCCTGACATACCCAGGGTGGCTGCCAACACAGGTTCTTAGATTTGCTTTTCTAAAAGAAAGCAACTCAAAATGGATTAACAACCTTGCTTTAATCAATCAAACATATATCATTTACCTTGTTCAGGGGAAAAAGGTCCACACCCCAAACTTCAGAGAATACAGAGGTTACAAGCAGACAACAAATACAGAGAAACATATCAGCAGACAGGCCTCCAACTGTTTGACCATTACACCCATACCTAGTCAGTTACCAGAGAGGAAAGCATCCACATATGGATTTTCAAAGCCGGGGACTCTCAATGGTTGCCCAGAATCTCGTCTGATCAAATCAAACAACTCTTCTCAAAGTGAGCCCCAAAACAAAGCCTCACATCAGGGTTTATATAGCCTTTTCCTGGCTCAGAGAATGTAACAACCCTAGTGACCCACTGCCCAATCAAAAAGCATTATCTAAAACCAAGCCTTCCACCACAGGCTCCAGGTGCACTTAAGCCTATCAAAGGGCCTAGGGGCAGGGAAGATCTTAAATTCACATTCCTATAACCCTTCTCCAACTCATTTTTTTTTTTTTTTACAGAAGAGGAACTAAGGCAAAAGAGTTAAGTGACTTGCCCAGGGTCATAGTAAGTTTCTGGGCCACATTTGAACTCAGGTCTTCTTGACTCAGTCTCAACACTTTCTCCACTGTACTACCTCTCTGCCCCAAAGTAATCATAAATCTTACTTAATCATAAGTTAATCATAAATCTTACCATGAAACTATCCCATTCAATAAACTGCAGTGTAGACCTATTGCCTCTAGGATAAAATATAACCTCCTCTGTTCAGCTTTCAAAGCTATTTATGAAGTAGTCCCCATCTATCTTCCTAGCCTGGGACATTACCCCCACCCCCCCCCACACTTTGCAATCCAGCAAAACTACTCTACTCTCTGGTCCTTACACACACTGATTTTGACCCAGGTAGCCTCATACTTCAAATGCTTTCCTCTTCCCTCAGGGAAGAACCTTCAATCTCACAGAGTCTCTGTTCCTTTAAGATGAACCTTACTTAATAAAGCATTTTTTTTGTGAAGCCTTTCCTAATGTCTTCAACTGCTAGTACCTTCCCTCCCAAACTACCTTGGATTTAACTATTTTGTGGATATTTATATTGATTCAATTTATATTGATAATGAGGTACAGGTCAATAGAGATCCAGTCCTGGGAGTCTGCACAGAGAGCTCTGTCTACAGACAGCTCAAGTAGGAAGTTTGGTGAGCCTGCTTCTTGGAGTATTTAACAACTTGTAACAGAGGTGTCCTCACTAATGCAGAGAATATGTTGACTGGTTCTTGTATGCTTACTTTGTAGTAAAGAAAAACCGCTTTAACTGGCTGCTAAACCAGAGTGAATACAAAGTGAATACAAAGGACTCCATTGGGGAAATTTTCTCTCTCAGTTGGCTTTTTAGCATAGAGGACAACAAGGTATAAGCCTTGGGGGCTGGCGGGTGGGTGGGAAATATAATTGCTTTAACTGCCAAACTCTTCCCACCTGGATTGATATCAGACTGTGAATGCCTGGTATTAATGTTTTTGGCCTTCTTCTGTTCTCCCAGCATTTTGTCAAATGTGTATATTGAGACAGAACAGGTCAGGCTGAGACCTTGTCAGCTTTAAAATGTCAAAAGAGCCACCAATAGTTTAGCAACTACATCTAGGAAGGAGCTAGCCCTGAAGAGTAACCTGGCTGAGGCATCCCTTTAGTGGGTTGACCTGATCTGCTAAGCCACATTCAGTAGTGGGAAGAATGTTGATGGCTGCCACTTTAGTTTGAACCTATTCTCCCCTTGGACTGAGGTGGTAGAGGGAATAAAGTGTTTTTTATTGAAAGAATATAGTTCTGTACTTAGGCTTTTAACTTTTTCCCCAGTAAATATCCCTTTTAAAGAGGTAATAGATGTTTGTCATTTATCCATTTCAACTAGCTAATTGATGGTGAGGTTTTAAATACTGGTAGTGATGTGAGGTAGCTCACCCTGGCACACATATTAGAAGGAACACATTGGAAAATATTGCATGAGCTAATAACAATAGAAAACTCCACTGCCACTAAGGGTTACCCCTAGAATCCTGAGAAGAATCAATGGTCACCCTTTTGGGGACCCAATATATCATCATCATTGTGAGTTTGGTGAATAAGCTCCAAGGGGACCATGACATTACCAATAGCTTCTAGGATTTTCCCCTCTTTCTTTCAATATGGGTTAGGAAAATGGCTACAAAAGCGAGGACTTGATTATATCAGAGATGGAGCTGTGCCTCCCTTAACATAGCTTCCTGGTGAACTCTCATTATATTGACAGCTTCCCAGTCACCTAAAGCCATACAATTTCCACTAATGCAGGAATGGGGTTCCTCTAACCCTCAATTCAAGTCATCATACCCTGATCTCATGACCACACATATTTTCATGTGGATAAATATCCCACATCTATAGAAGCTAAGTGCCAGCAAATCCCTTTTGTACATCCTTGTTAGGTTAGGGTTAAGTAAACTTCCTTTTTGTTAACTGCTCAATGACTTATGAGAGCCTGAACTAATAAATTGCCAGTTGGCATCAGGCTAGTTCCTAAAAGGGGCATTATGTGTTATGCTCTCCATATTTATATTTATATAAGTAATTCTCTCTCTAATTAGAACATAAGTTTTTTGCAAGTAGCTATTATGTCATTCTTGGTACTCATATCTCAAAAATGTAATAGTTCTGCCCATAGTGGGCATTTAATGAATACTTGATAATGGATTGACTCCAAAAGACTGATGATAAATTTTACTTTCCAGCTCTTCCTTTTCATTTTTTTTAACATGACTAATATAGAAATTTGTTTTGTATGACTTCACATGTATAATTAATATCATATTGCTTGCCTAATCATTGGGTAAGGAAGCAGTAGTTGAGAAGGAAAGCATTTGAAACTCAAAATATTTTTAAAATGAATGTGAAAAACAATTTTTTAAAAAAGAGAGAAATAAGTCTTGATCAATAAGTTAATTTTCTTTAATACTTTGAGAATGAAACTAGCCTGGAAATCATGGGTCTGATACATACTGGCTATATGACCCAGGATGGTTTTAGATATGTCTCTCAGGCTGTAAGAGAAGATGCTGACTCAAATTAGCACCACAGTATTTTTACATGTAACCAGGTAGGAAAAGCTGTCTTCCAAGAATATGTATTTCTTTTTCTCTTCCAGCCTGCTCCTAAAAGAATATAGCAGTTAATTGTCATCCTGGGTATTTTTTTATGCGAAGAGAATCTCAGCAAATGAAATAAGAACAGTTGACTGGCATAGGTTATGGGGCATGGTATTACAAGAGATTAGGAGCCTGGTAATAAGAAGTTCATGAGAAGATGGAATCTACTGATGACATCCCAGGACTGGGAAGCTAAAATAGGGGGCAGGAACATTTGTGAAAGATGAACTTGATCTACTCCATTATTTTTCATACGTCAGACTGTTTATCATACTGCTTTTCTTCAGATTAAACTCAAAGATGTTTTAGGCCACCTGAACTTAGAGGAGATTGATGGAGAGGATATAAATTGTCTACTAAATCTAACAGGATGAAAGTTAACTCACACCAACATACTATTGATATACCTTATCTTTTTATAGCAAAGATGTTTCCTAAGAAATTCTAAATAACTATTAAATGATATAAATTAATTTCAATTAAATAAATATATATACCCATATTTTAATTGTCAAATTTAGCTAAATGAAATAGTAAAAAGTATATATTCCAGATAGATTTAAATTATTTCATATTTTTGTATCTAAGATATATATGTGTGTGTATATGTTTGTGTGTATATGTATATATGTAATTATATAATATAAATTTTATATATATGTACACATACTTCAGCATAATATCCTTGTCTTATTCTAAATAGTGTTTTAACAAAAGCAATAAAAAGAAAACTGATGACTCGCTACAAATGTCCTTCCTTGGCATTTTCCCAAATAGCAGTGAGGCATTCATAATATTGTCCATCTTTATTTTGGAACTGAGCAGAGTATAATCAACATCTTCCTTCTATGTGTTTTCCCTTTTTAGAAAAAAAGTGGTAAGGAGATTTATGACTCACTGCAGAGCTACATTGCAATTCAGATCAGGAGGCCCCTGGTTTCAGAACACATTCCCCTGACCTGTCACTGACAGTTTCAGCAAAGCTCCCATTGCATGCACCTGTAAAGGGAGATGCTGACAATGCCCTTGTGGGGCTTATCATTTTAGAGAAAAAAAAATTACCAATAATATGTTCTGAAGATATACTTCTGAAGCTACGTTTACATAAGTAATGTGAGGAGAAATATTTTGCCTAGAGAAGCCCATTTCCAGCTTAAGCATTTATGTCTGTGCTGTCCTGATAATAATGTAAGCTTCCTGCCTCCATCAGTATCTTGAAGACTAGACACAATCAGGAAGGCCTATTCCCCTTCTATTTTGCATTCTATACAGCACATTTTTTTTTGCCTCTCCTCTTTCAGCTGTCAGAAGTAGGCACGTACTCAAAAGCAATGCTGCCTTTCCCCATTATAGGTGATGAAGAATGACAGTCTTTGCTTAATACTTCCAATGTGCCAGCAGCCAGTGGCAAGCAGAGCTGGGCTCAGTGTTTAGTGCATGACCAAATCTATTACTAATGTTCTTAGCATAATGGTACTTGATTTATATGATTTATGCTGCTGACAGAACAAGACAATAGATTGGCTTGAACTTATAGTTTAAGGAGCATTGTGTTTTAAAATCATATTTCTAAACAAAGCTTACATATTACTTGGAGACTTCTTTTTTTCAAGGAACTGACCCATATAATGTAAAGTTGGTACTATAGGGAGTTTGAAGACTAAATCCACGATTAAATCTTTAAATCAAGGTTAACGCCTTACTTGGCTGACCCTCTAAAATAGGTCCTTTAGGTGGCTATTCTTCCTGAATTTTACTTAATGGGAAGAGGAAGAAGAACTCCAGTCTATCAGGTAAATGTTCTGATTAGAAAGCATTTAAGTAATTACATTTCCCCTTTATTCCACTGCACCAGTCCTATGATTGGCTGCAAATTCACTAGACAATGATTGAGCATAATTCTGTGTCCTGTATTTATGCATTGCTGGGAATCAATAAATGTGAAATAATAACCCCAAACCACTAAAACTCAATTTGGCTGGGGGAGGGATCACTTTAACTGCTTTAGCTACCTAAATAGGAACATTTTACAGTAGCCTGCTCACAGAGGCCAAGGTTGTTTGCAATGTTCTGAAAAAACAAGTTGCCTGAAATAGCACAGTTGGTGGGCTGTACCAAAAGTGCAAGTAAATTAATAGTCAGGTACATCTGGCTGCACTCAATCTTCCAAATGCTGCATTGAAAAAAAAATGAAGCTCAACAAGGATAAAACTTCAGGCCCATATTCATAGAAATCAGCGGGCAATTTCAATTTGAGAAAAACATGGTTACCCATCCACAATTATATGATCAGAAGCCTTTGACAAAAGGGATTATGGCAGGAAGATAGTACGGAATTTAAAAAAAATGAATAGTGAGAAAATCTGTTTTGTTAAAATGATATCACTTTTCATTAACTGTTACAAAGTACCATGGCAATTTAATTAAAAAACAGGAAGTTTATTATCTTTATATTATGAATGTTACGAATAAGCTAATTGAGGAAATCATCCACACTTGACAATTTCCTATTCTTATCATTTAGGGAGATAGTTTGCAGTTAGTTCTTACTCATAGAATTCAGAAAAGATGGCTTCTAAAGGCCTCTCGCATGTTTTCAAATTTATTGGTATAGATTGGTTGTTTTTATTGTTCATTCATTAGTAGTGGCTAACTCTTCATGATCCCAAAGACTAGTAAGCCAGGTCCTTTTATCCTCCCCTATCTCTCCAAGTCTAAGGTTCCTTGTTTCCATGACACTATCTCATTCTCTGCTATACTGTTTTTTTTCTTTTGCCTTCAATCTTTCCCAATATCAAGGTCTTTTCCAATAAGTTCTGTCTTTTATGTGGACTATATAAGCTTCAGCTTCAGTATTTGACCTTCCAGGGAATAGTTTGAATTAATTTCTTTAAGTATTGACTGATTTGATCTCCTTGTTGTCCAAAGACTCTCAAAAGTCTTCTCTAGCACCACAATTGTAAAGCATTGATTTTGTGGCACTCAACTTTCCTTATATAATAAGAGGATAAGAGGCTATTCAGTGCCACCTAAAGTACCAAATCCTGACTGATTAATATAGCATATAGAGGAATCATCCAAACACTTAGATAAGTATTCCAAAGAAATTCCTTTGAGAGGTGACTCTAGTAATGAAAGCATCATAAAAGCTCAAGCAAAGTTTTAGAACTACCAGCTTTCTATTTCACATTTGATATTTTGAAAGATGCCAGGGTCTAAGATCTTTGGTAGGGGGTGAATGGGGACTGTAGAGGGAAGATATTTTTACAACTTCCCGAGACCTTCATTATTAGATTTCTTTTAAAATTTCTTGTTGGACAATAAGGGATAGACAACAATGTAAAGATAGCATTTTAATCTTCTAAAGTGTGACTGATTCTTTTCCTTAGTATACTACAGAGTGGACACTTCTGCCAATACATGCTGTAATCACTCCATAACTTGGTAGATGTTTTTCATAAATTGCAGTGATGAGAAAAACCAAACGAACATTCAGAAAGACCTAATGGTGATACTTGGAGTGCTTTTTAAATGGTTATTACTCATGCCTAGAACATTCTTTCTCCTCACATCTATCTCCTTGCTTCTTAGACTTCTTTTAAGACTATGTTCTAATCTACCTTCAGGAATCTTTTCCCAGGCCTGCCTAACTCCCTTAAGTGATTTTTCTCTGAGATTATCTTCTTTCTAACAGGTATACATATACATATATGTGTGAGTGTGTGTATATCTATCTATATATGTCTATCTATATACCTATGTCTATATCTATCTATATGCATATATATCTTGTATGTACATAATTTTTGCATGTTTTCTCCCCCTATCAGAAGGTGTGCTTCTTGAATGCAGGGACTATATTTTTGGCTTTCTTTGTATCTTTAGAATTTAATACAGTACCTGGCACATCCTAAGTGCGTAATAAATACTTGAAGACAGACTGGCTGACTGACAAGCTGGTCCTCAAACTATGTACCTGCAGTCTGAATGGGGGATTATACTTAAAATTTTCTCAGATTGGTAAGAACTACCAGATCATTTTTTTCTTTTTTTTTTTTTCTTAAAGCAATCGGGGTTAAGTAACTTGCTCAAGGTTACAAGGTTACAAGGCCAGTTATTTCTGGGTGTGGTGCTGAGTACCTGAGCCCGGATTTGATCCAGGTCATCCCGACACTGGAGCCGGTGCTCTTACTCGCTGAGCCACCTGGCCGCCCCGCCAGAACATTTTTTCTCAGGGCATAGCTTTGGTGAACTGAGGGACACTTCTGAAAAGGAAATCAGTATTGATTATTTTGATTTATTTTTAGTTTAATTATTGGATTAAACTTCATTCTGTAGGAAAACCTAGCCCTAACAATTAAACCAGACTAAGAAAGATAATCTCTTAAATCTAGGTTACCTATAAATTTGGTAAATAAACTGATATAAGACCTTATCATTTAGTAGCAGATAATTTAGAGGAATAAAAAATATAATAGGATTTTAAGGATTATTTTTTAAAGGCTAAATTCTCTTTTCTGGTAGCTAGAGAAAGGGGAGTTGACTAAACGTTAAGTTCCTCTTTCAAGTAGATAAAATTAAGTAATCTAATCTCCTAAATTTAAGCTTACCCTTCTGGAAGCTGGAAGGATGGGGACTGACCACTAGTTTATCAACCACCAACTACAAGAAATTCCTCTTTTCCAGTTACAGTTCCCTTTTCTCCTAAATTACCTAGTAGCTCTGTGGGCCCCTTAAAAGTAGCATTTCTGGTTGTTAAAGATATCCTTTGTTCTTGTCCTGTCTCCACGGACAAGGACAAGGACTTCTGGGGCAGGATTAAGAATGTCTGAGAGAAGCTAACTAGTCAGGTGACTTGCCTTGTCCAACTGAATTATGTTCAAAACAAGTTTCTGTAACTTTTTTTTTTTTATTATTCCCCTCTTTGTTATAAAAATCGGCTGTAATTCACTCCAGGTCTCTGACATCTGAAGAATCAGATGACCTGATTTGATATGCAAATGCTAGCTTTGCAAGTTAAGTCATATGTGCTTAGTCCTCAGTTTCTTTTTATTCCAAATAAGGCATTAGAGTGAGATTTTTATTAGGAGTTTTAAAACAATCACTGAAAAGCCCTGTAGGATAGTAATATCCCATAGCTGCTTTGACTACAAAAAAACTTGAATAAAAATTCAGTCATGTGAATACTTTGGATACCATTTAGATGGTACCTATCTAAATAGAACTAATCAAACAATCTGTCAATCTATCAAGAAACATTTATTTTGAAGCCAACATTGCAAATTTTATCCCTACATGGGCCAATTAATTTTCTTCCATGCAAACCTACTTTCCATGGTCACTCAGCTCTAGCCAAATGTTTCCAAATGTATACAATTAGTCACAAGAGGAAGAGAATAAGAATATGTGCCTAGGGTACCTCAAAACCTTCATGGATTCTAGACAAAAACAATAACAAATCTAAGCACATGCTTTATGAATTGAATAAGCATTTGAAATTTTAGCTGACTGGGAGTATCTTAATAACTTGGCATAACATTTGGCTTGAATTCAGCTCCACAGATCAAAATTTTGAAATCAAATCAATTGCAGACAATGTAAGGGACAATTATACTCATAATTTAACTGAAACTGGTCTCCCCAAAATTACTTTCTGTTAATTGTCAAATTGTATGTCTTTTCCTTAATCTGCATCCTTCTTGATTTCTCTGCAACTTCCAACACCATCAATCACTCTCTTCTTCTAGATAATTTCTTCTTTCTAGGTTTTCATGATATAGTTCTCTCCTGGTTTTCCTTGTACCTCTCACTGTTACTAAGTCTTCAGTTCTTGAACCTGACAATTTCTCAAGAATCTGTCCTGAGACCTTTTCTTATTTTTCTTTATATTATGTTGCTTGGTGACCACAACAGTTCCCATTGGTCTAGCTATCATTTCTATATAGATTTACATATTCCCAGATTTACATATCCAGGTTTAATATCTCTTCTTGAGAGTCTTGCATCAACCACTATCTTCAGACATTTTGAGAAAATGATTCAGAGATATAAAAGTATTATTTATTTTTAAAATAATGTACATGTATACTTTGGTCCTCAAGAGCCACCACACTTGACTGAAGCACTTTATAATTATCTGGTCTATTTTGAACCTGGGAACCTATGTAATAGTAATGGAATTTAAAGATCCCCCTGTATTGGCTTGGTTTTTGAGTTGGGCTGAGTTTTGAAACCCAGAGCTTGTGAATCCTACTTGTGGCATGGACTTGTTGATATGAAGAGAGAGTGCTGAACTGGGAGGAGCTGGTACTGTGCATTTAGAGAGAGGCCCAAGCAGAGAGAGGCAGAGGAACTTTTGGGAGCAGCATCGTGGAGGCAGAGAGAGAGAGAGGATTGCTGAGGCCCAGTTGCTGCTGCTGCCCAGGACTTTTGAGAGCTGCCACCCAGAACTGCCAAGGACCGAGGAGATATGGCTGTGATGCCAGTATTTTGTCTATCTGTTTTGATGTTGTTTTGCCAGATTAGTCTGCTAGTAAAGGACAGCGCTGTTGTTGCAGAGGTTCTGGAACCTTGCTGTTGGTTCAGAAGCCCTGAAGAAGGATTTTCTTGTTGTATGTTTACAGAAATCCTGGAAGAGGGTCTTGTTGATGTTTTCAGGGGTCCTGAGACTGTTCTGCAAACAGAAAGTGAATTGATGAGGATGCTGGCAATGTATATTGTGGCTTTGTTAAGCTTTGTCTCCCCAGGAGCAGAGATTGCTGAGAACTTGTCTAGAGTCAAGAGGAAGAAAAGACCCCTCTTTGGGTGTAAAATGCTGTGATGATATCTTAACCTTGGCCTTTGTGCTCTCCACTACCCCTTTTGAGAAGGTGCTTGGTGTTACCTGATGATAATTGTAATTCAGTTGTGATCCAGGGCTGGGAAACTTTTGACTTTTTTGTGCTCTGTGACTAACCAAATGAATGTAATTTGTTTATGATTGGAAACTATTTTCCATTTGAGAAGAGAGACTTTGTGATTAACATTAAATGAATGTATTTCCCAGGGGTGGAGTAGTACTTGGAAATTATTGAATTACACTTGCTGAATGCAGTATTTTGATTTTCTCTTTTTCTGTGAATGTTTTGCCTTAATTTGTCACTGAATGAAACAGAGAGTTACTATGCTGGTATTCTGAACCTTGGAAGTCGACTTTGCTTGGTATTACAACCTAGTACTCAATGTGTAAAGTAGCATATAAATGATAAGGTCTTATATCAATCTATCTAATCTCACATCTAAAGCAGGCTATGTGGAGCACTTAAAGCTTGGTCCCATAAAATATGCCAAGGCCATCCAGTGGATCCCAGGTCATCTCCAGTTGCCCTGATTTTTTCTTACCTCTGGACTTTCATGACTCTGGAAGACAGAATAATGTTGAGAACTTCATGCAACTCTGACTTATTTAAATCCAATTCATCTGCAAGTTAAGCCATTACCTGTGAGGTCATTGGTCATCTTCAAAAACAAAGAACAAACAATAACATGATTTTATCTTTTTTGATTGTTATATGAAGCTATTAGCTCATATTGAGAGTGTGGATCACTAAAATTCTACAATCTCTTTTCACAGGAAGTCAGTCACCTACCTTGAATTTGTAAAGTTACTGATTTTTCCTGTCAAATTTCATCCTGTTTGTACCTGTTTGGCCCACCTGGGTGAGAAGTCAAGAATGATTCAGACAACTTGACACAACTTTGGTATTTTTTTAAATGATAGGAAAGTAGGGAAGAGGAGAGGATTTAGGGGAAAAGATGATGATTTCTCTTTTGGACACATTGAGTGCCAGGTTCCCAGGTTCAAAATACACCAGATAATTATAAAGTGCTTCAGTCAATGTGGTGGCTATCTGTAGGACTAAAGTATACATGTATATTATGTTAAAAATAAATAACAACACCACACTGTAAAAGAAAAGGAATACCTTTTGCCCAATTAGATTTATAGACGTTGAGGTCCCCTAAATCTTCAGGTATGTGCAAAATCATCACAGACTGTAATAAAAGAGGTAAATTGTCAAATTGATCTTTCAAGAAAAGGGTAATGACAACCCTGCTAAATTCTGCTTTGTTTAGTCCACATGTAGAATTTTGTGCTTAGGAAGAACACTGAGAAACTATAGAGAAGGCAGAGAAGATTAACTAACATAGTTAAGAATTTATGAGAATGAACTGAAGGAACTTGAAGTCATTAAACTAGAGAAGAAAAAAATTGATGGTATACATGATATCTGTCTTCAAAAATGTGTTTTGCTCAACTCCTGGTATTAGAACAAGAAGAAATTGGTAGAAGTTGCAAGGAGATGGTCTGATATAAGGAAAAACTTCCAAAAAATTAAAATTATGCAAAAATAGAATAGGTTACCATGAACAGTGCTGAAAATCATCAAGCAAAAGCTATATTACTACTTATTAGGTGTGTTATATGATCTGGTATGGTAGCATGGAGTGGTATATAGAGAGTTGGCCTCAGTGTCACGAAGATCTGGATTCAAGTTCAACCTTTGACATACAAGGTGATCCTGGGAAAATCATTTATTTTCTTAGTGTTCTAGGTTATATGTTACAATTTATAGGTTAGTTATAAGTTACAGCTTTCAATTTCCTCTACTGGGATTTCTTATATCAGTGAAATTCTGGTCCTATCTCAGGTATGTTATAGAGGGAATTTTTATTCAGATATTCATTGAACTAGTTGGTCTTAAAGGCTCCTTCCAACTCTGATAAAATTTCTCATCTCAGAAACTAAGCAAGGTTAAGCCTGGTTAGTTCATGGAGAGTAACTGGGAATATCAAGTGCGGTAGGCATTTTCTAGAAGTCAGCTATGTAGTTCAATGGATAGAGTGAATAGGTAGTTGGACTGGAAGTCAGGTAGACCTGAGTTCAAATGTGGCCTCATATACGAAATAACTGTGTGATACTTTTTGACTTAATTCACTGAAGAAGAAAATAAGAAACCACTGCATTATCTTTGCCAAAAAACCAAACAAAACAAAAAACAAACAACCCCCCCCCAAACAAAAAAACAACAAAAACCATGAACAGTATGGTCCACAGGGTCACAAAGAACTGGACATGATTGGAAAACAACAACAAAATATTATTACATTAGGCATACCAAAGGTGGATAAAATATGTCTCCTTGTGATGAATAAATCTATAAATCTGTCATATGAAGTCACAAAACATGATGGAGACATTTCTCTAGACCTTTTGAAGCTATGTAGATAGCAATGAAGCATACAAGCTATTTATTGCTTTTCCCCTATTCTTGTTACGTAACTGGTCCATCTTTTTTTAATTGGTTATTTATTTCTCCAATGATCTTTTATAGTGCTTGTCCTCTGCAATTTTTCCTTTCTAATATGCTGTAGCCTGCTCCTATCAATGAGTCAGATTTACGGGAAGATATGGACAAGAATTACACAAGATGGGCAGGAATAGATGGGTTATAATCTTCATCATTTGAGGCAGTACATTAAGCTTACAAATCATCAAAGCATCAACATGTTGATGTGATTAGTAAGTATTAAGGCATAACAGTACAATCACTTTTAAACCTAAGGAAAGGTTGCTTCTGAGAAAATCAATTTGAATGTTCTAATTTGAATTTCCAAAATAAGAACAATAGTAAGGATAATAATGATAGCAACTTATTGCTTCTTTTAGCTTAATGAGGATCTCTACAGGATATATAGAATATCTACATCACATGGAAACCACCTGAAAAATCTGAGCTAATATGTGTAGTCCTTTCTTAATTGTCTTAATCCTTTCCCTGTGATTAGTAGCATTATGTAGTAGAAATGCCAATAAACTTGAAACCAGGAGAGGCCTAAATGTGAATTCCACTCCTGACCATTGTTAATTATATAACCTTGGATTAGTCATTCAACCTCTATTCATCTCAGTTTCCTTTCTTGGAAAACAGGAATAATTACTATCTATGCCACTTACATCATGAGATGTAAGGATAACATGTTAAGGATAACATGAGGTAACATGTAAAACACTGTAAAACTGAGAGAACATGATCATGTTGATGATGCAAACCCTGGTCATCTGTATAGCCAATAAAGACAAGTACCATAAGTGGAAACAGTATTGCATAAGGTTCTCCCAGATGCTAAACTTCTACCTGTAGTTTAATTTTTTTCAGAATAAAGTATGACTATCATTCCATGTACTAAAATAGTGGGCTGATGACTGATGATCTGAAACCCAGCTGTGGACACTTTGAATTGTGCAGGAGGCTTCTTAGAGCCTACAGAACTTGCTTAAGGTTGCTTTTGTCTGGGGATCACCAAATATTTTGGTTTTAATTAAAGTAATTGTTTATCTGAACTCTCACACTCCAAACTGCACTGGATATGAAATCCCTCCCAGAATAAAGCATAATAATAGCTCCTAATCCAGAGGATTGGTTGTGAGAATTAGATGATATAATACATATAAAGGACTTGGTAAACCTTGAAATAAAAATTATTTGCTGCTATCATTTACACATTTACACACCATGTTGTCGTCATCATATAGCTGTGTTAACTGCATAACTAAAAATGTGGGCTTTTCTGCATAAAATTGACTATAAAAATGTGACTGTTCCCTTTTCATATTTTCATCAGGGATACCTCCATACCTTCATACAATCTAGTTACAGCACAGTGAGCAAGCCAATATACTGTCAGTTGTTTATTTCAGCCTTTATGTTGATCAGTGTTTTGTTCTTTTCTTCTCTTTCTGCAAGCTCATTCTTCAACAATGTACTTTTCGGTGGTGGGGAGGGAAGAGGCAAGCTGTTTTTATTTATTTTATTTTATTTTTTGCTTTTTTTTGGAGTGGGGAAGGTAGGGCAATTGGGGTTAAGTGACTTGCCCAAGGTCACACGGCTAGTATGTGTTATGTGTCTGAGGTCAAATTTGAACTCAGGTCCTCGACTCCAGGGCCAGAGCTCTATTCATTACCTACCTAGCTGCCCCTGGAATGCTGTTTTCATATTCAATAAAAGCAGTAGTAAATTATATCCAAGCCTGGTAGAGAAAAATCTGTGTGACCCTTAGGACTTTGATCTCAGTTTATCTGAAGGAATAATCATGAAATTCTGAATGATAAAATGCCCTTAATCATACTCAACTTGAGTTTGATTTTATTCCATCTCCCAAGAGACATGTGTTAAATGTATTCAAGGCAGCAATCCTATATATAGAATGAATTTAGAAAGACAAGATATAGTACTTGTTATATCCCAAATACTCTCTTGGTGGACAATTTTAAAGTCTTTTGAATGAAATGATAAGGCGGCCATATGGCCCAGTAGTTGCTATTTTCTCAAATGCCATTTTAAGAAAGAGCCATGCCAACCATTTTTGCTCTTCTTTTGGTTTTTCCTCCTCTCTGAGATATCCTGAAAAAAATTTCTCACTCCTTGCCCAGATTTCTTCTGAGTTTATTGTACTTGATCAGGCTCAGTTTCTTTTCCCCAATGCATCTTCTATCACATGAGTTTCATTACTTAGTATGTTTTCTATTGAGATACAGTCCCCATGCTATTGTTGTTGTGTTTGTCTTTCATTTTCAAAGAGGACCATGGCATCAGGGAAATGATGACATTAGGGGCAGCTAGATGGTTCAATGGATAGAGCACTGGGCCTGGAGTCAGGAAGAACTGAGTTCAAATCTGACCTCTGACACTTATTAGCTATCCTTGGGCAAGTCATTTCACCTCTGTTGTCTCATGAGATAGCTTTAAGTTAAAAGACTGAAATTATTAACAATGAAATTTCAAGTACCAGCCAATTGATGAAAAAAGGGATTTCACAGTTACAGCACCTTCCAAAATGTCCCTAAAATTATGCCACCAACAGGGCTTAGTACTCGACATGTGATACAGCTAAGCCTAGTTTAGGGAATTACAAATCATTCTTTTTTTCTCATTTAAAGGTAATATATATGACTTGTAGGGTTTATGATTGTATTGTGATAGCTTCCTAGAATGGTAGTCAGCAAGAAACTTGGATATGCTCTTACCTCTTCTGCTAAACTAAAAGATGAACATAAAGAAGTTTGTGTAATTTGTGAGAAGGGTGCTATATACATTAGACATTAACTATCAAGTGTTAATATGAGGGAGAAAAATATAAATTACTCTTATATACCAAATAAAAAGGAATAAATTTCAAGGAAGCATGTTTTCATAATCTACTAGGTTATCATTTACTACTTAAAATTTCAACAAAAAGTCTTATAAAAGATGCAAAATGCCATCAACTGTAACTCTAAAAAGCTTCTATTGCTTGTGCATTTTTGTCCTAAAATTTTGGCATTACATTTCAAATGGTGCCATCCTGTAATAGGCATGTTTCAGACACATCCAAAGAAGAAACAAAATATGCAAAATAAATTTAGAGCTACAAGATTCACTACTTCTTACATCCAGGATGTTTTCTTGGCAGACAGTTATAAATATTTGTTCTTCGCAAGTGATTCAAACAAGCCTTTGATAGCTTTTATATGTCACTTCATAATGGTTATAATGCGATGGCACACAGCCGTACTTGGAAGTACATTAACAATTCTTTTTTGCACAATGTTTCTTTTTATTTGTAATATGTAATTTTCAGTGATTCTAAATATGCATTTTATGAGCTTTGACTTCTATGCTCCTGCCATGTTGAGATATGCTGCAGCTGGGAAAATTCCAAAATGAACAGTGATAATGGGTTGGCTAACTTAGTGCCTGCCTTCAAGTACTCTCCACCTAATACCAAAAGAGATTCAATTTGGCTCTATTTAGAAACCAAGAGAATCTTTCACACATATCCCCAAGCACCCAGTGTGGAACAGAGATAGACTTAGGGCCCAGTGAACATTTATTTAATAGATGGCTGACTGCCTGAAGCTGGCAAAGGAACTATGTCAATCTAGACTTTAGAATGGTGATGATGGATCAGGAATTTTTTTCTAATGCTGAAATATCCTAACATATAATTATTTTGTGTTCATTAAGATTCTAAAAGATGTCATTGGGCTCATATGGTCAAGTTTAGTGAGTTACTAGGATAAAATCAATATATTTAAGTGGAGAACAACCAGTTTTCTGATTTATATTTTAGTATAGGGCAAAGTGGAGAAGAGGGAGGCAGAAAAGACAGAACCAAAAGGAATGATAAAACTCCAACAAAAAATTTAGTATAGTTTGGATCAACATAGGCTGTGAGTTTGGGCAATGGGTCTAACTCATGGAGCATGATAAAAAAAATCTTTACAAATAGCAGAGCTAGAATCAACATTTCAAATAGTGCTGTCATTTGAGACACAGGTATTATTTATATGTGTGTTTGGAGAGGTAGATTGTGTCAATCCGAGGGCCATAACGCATCGGAAAAAGGACTGGCTCTCTATAATTACAGTGGGCTGGGAAGTTCTTTCTATATTTATTGAAAAGAGACTGACCTCTTTTATAATTTGTTTGCCAGCAAAAACAACAAATTTTACAAACAAACAAAAACTTGACAATTTGTAGATAAACATGCCTCTGAGGGAAATGAAGCAGAAAATTTTAATTGTTACATTCAGTGTAAATTTCGCTGATGATAAAAGGCAGAAGTTTCTGGTCATAGAAAACTCTGCTAAACCCTAGGATTTTTGTTTTTGTTTTTCAAGTATTTGTATTATCCTAAAAGCAGGACTCATGGAGAAGCTTCTCCAAATGTGTGTGAGAAAGTGCCATTCATGACAGATATTTTCTATAAGAGACTGGATGGATAAGGACATCTTCTCCCGGATACAATGCATGAGCAGTCAAAATAGCTTCCAAGAGAGGTTGGTAAGAAAGGACTTCTCACAGGGCTTAGCACAGTGGCTGGCAAAGATTAGGTGTTTAATAAATGTTTATTGACAGACTGATTAATCTTCTCTCCTCCTGACTTCACTGGAAATCTGGGACATATAGGAGTGGGTTCGGGGTGGAGTACAAGAATAGGGGGTAGCACCTGTTAAAGTCTATTGAGAGGTTGGCTCTTCCTGCTCAAGTGGGCAACCCTCTTTGCCACAGCTCTGCTCTCCCATCTCCTCTACCTTATCCCTTTCAATACCAAAGTTATTGCATCTTTTGGAAACATAAGTACACATTTATTTCCTGAAGTGACCTGAACTGTGAGTTGAGACCCCGTACGGAACACAGAAGAAGCTCTGAAGGGGTAGCAAATGGAAAAAGCTTAAATAGTCCTTGTCTAGAATACAGGCCCATCTCTGTGTAAGCCCTACATAATAGCATCCTGTAGACTCCAGTCCATATCAGAAGGTACCCCGACTATGTCACACCATCAATTCTAGGTAAAGAGTTAAGTCTCAAGAAGTCCTAGCAGTAAAATATTTGCAAGAGAGAGAAGTCAGGGAGAGAGAAAAAAAAATAGGAGGTAGCAGGGAGTGGGGAGGTAGAGAGAAAGAAAGGAAGAGCTGTGAGTTCAGTTCTGGAGAGGTGGAGTATTCTCTGTGTGCAAGTTCAACTATAATTCAAAGAATGGAATGAAGTGTTCTGCTTCTTCATAAAACAAATTAATATACTACCTCTCAATGATTATATACCTCCGGAGTTTGATGGAACTTCAGTGACTATTATTAAAATGCAAAAAAAGTCATAAATAAGGTAGAGGGAGGTTGTCAGGGGGATGCACACCACGTAATGTTGATAATAGCTCTGATCCTTTTATTATATTCATCATAAAACTGGCTTGCTAAATATAATGAAATGCCTGACCTTGTATACAGAAGCTACTTTTCTGAATGTTCAACATGTGTTCAGCAGAAAAGAAAACCTTTCCTTTTAAGCACAAAGGCTAACAAAAACGCAGGCTGCACAGGTGGATTAAATAACCATTCAGGAGAAAGAGAATTAGGAGATAGATGAAGGATAGATATAGAATCATCAGAACACAGATTTAGAGATGGAAAAGACCTTAGAAATCACTTAGTGAAAAACAGTCATGTTATTTTTTTTTTAAGCAATTGGGGTTAAGGGGGTTAAGTAACTTGCTCAAGGTTACACAGCCAGTTTTTTTGTGTGGGCGTTAAGTATCTCAGGCCAGAACCCGATTCAGCACCCTTACTCACTTCGCCACCTAGCCGCCCCTAACAGTCATGTTATTGATGGGGTGCTTGGGTGCTTGTGTTTGAACCCTAGTTTGTAAAATCATACCCAGTTCCAAAATCACATTTCTCCCTACCCTCAAACACTATCAGGCAGTTTCTCTCTCTAGCTCAAGGGCAGTATGCCTTAACAAAATATGTATCTCTCTTCTTGATACAGTAGCCAGCTGCACCTATAGAATTTAGTAGTTTGATCCAACTGCATAATGGCACCTGTGTACTGTCATACCTATAATATGTATCCTAGATTCGGTCATATGTATACTCCCTAGCTCATTATATGCATCCTGAATCCCTTGTTAGCTTGGGATATACATGTATGCCCAACAACAATCTTGTCAAACAGGACATCAATGGGTGGCCTCTTGGTCAGCACTGACCACTAGCTGACTTAGTGACATTTCAAGCCTAAATCCACACCTCCATGCAGCAACCCCCTCAAGCTGTTCCCCAGTGAATTCTGGGCAATACACCTACATACCGTGTTTCCCCGATAATAAGACCTATCCCAAAAATAAGCCCTCCCCTTACTGTGAAAGATTCCTCTAAAATAAGCCCTCCCCCGAAAATAAGCCCTATTGAGATTGCTACTGTAGTGAAGGTGATCCC
>NW_027186349.1:1680830-1682935 GCF_028583685.1 Petaurus breviceps papuanus | reverse complement strand
CCCCGGTGAAACTCACGCCACGCTCCGAGTTGCATCCAATCAGAGCTGCAGCAGTGAGCGTGTCATCCTGTTCTTCCCCAGTGGTTTGCTTGCTGGCACCATTGAGAGCAGTGCCGCAGAGGAGAGCTGAGGCAGGACAACATAAAAACCCGGTATGTAAGTGGGAGTGAGGGGGCATGATGGAGGATAAAAAGGGCATGATGGAGGAAAAAAGAAGAACTCAGGGGGCATGATGGAGTGAAAAGAAGGACTGATGGTCATAATTTTATTATTCTGTCTGTTTTGACCCCCAGACATGAGTACAAAAAGGAAGAGCTATACTGTTGAGTATAAGAAAGCAATTGTAGAGGAGTCACATGTCATTGCTGTCAATGTTCATTAAAATAAGCCCTCCCCTGAAAATAAGCCCTCTGGTGTTTTTCTGTCCAAAAAATTAATAAGACAGTGTCTTATTATCGGGGAAACACGGTAGTAGATACTAAAAGTGCATGTTCCTTTAAGAACGGACTCCTTAACCACTCCCTAATCCTGCCCTGACTAACCTACTTAGCATATTTGGCACTTGTTATACTATAGAATATCCTATATAAACTTTAATTGTACCCTTTTAAGGTTACAGTTTCCCTAAGAACTCTTGCTCACTGTAAAGCATAACAATAAATCTTTTTGACCTTGACTTAGAGAATGCTTGAGTCCATTAATTCATTCCAGACTGTTTTCCAGGGACTCTGGTTACTGGAGTTCCTGGACTCCCTGAACTCTCTGACCTCCCCTCCCCCATCATTATAGATGAGAATACAGGCCTAGAGAGATTAAATTACTTGCCTGGAGTCCTGGCACTGATATGTGAATCTAGGTCCTTAACCAAAAACCAAGAATTCCCTTCACTACACCAAAATCTGCTCTTTATCATTGGAGAAAACATCCTTATAGACAAAAACCAAGAACTCTTTAGCTAGAAGTATAGTATTTTCTTAAATTTTCAGGTAACCCAAGGTGGAATATGATGTGGGAAATATAGAGAAGGGCACTACTTCTTTTCCCACTATTAAGGAAGAAAACTCATTGGATACATGCTAATGAGTTTGTGGCTAAACTTTAAAGGGTGGATACTTGAAGCAGGGACTTCAAACCTGTCCTTGGGGCAGATTTAGGCTACACCCACTCCACCCCTTCCGGCCTCCCCACACATTCTAGACTGACCTATAGTTGAACTAATTGGGTTTTGTTTTTGCTTCTTTAAGTATAGAGAAGCAAAGATTTAACTTGTGTAAGAACAAAACAGGACGGGTAAGAATGAAAAAAAAAAACCAGCAGTTTGAGTTTGAGGCCACTGGAGGACCTCAGAGAAAGCTTTCTCACTTCTTTGGTTCAGCATGGAAAACACAGTTGTGGGCATTCTTCCTACTCCAAAAACCTAAACAGTCTCAATACCTACTAATATCCAAGCTGTTTATGCCTACAGGGGCTGTGAAGCCTGGAGCAAGCAGTGAGTACCATGTTTGGGAGATTCTGACTCTTGGGGGAAAAAAACAACAAGGTAGGGTCAGAGATTCAGACTGGAAGAAAAAGTAAACAAGCTAAGACTGGAAAACAAGGGTGAAAGGTTTACAGAGGTTTAGTTTTAAAGGAACAAATGGAGAAAAGACGAAGTAGTGCCAAATTAGTCTTTACTCTTTTTTTCACACATTACCCTGTATTTTCCCATCTTCTTACCTTTGTAAGGGTTTCCCAAGTCAACAATACACTTCCTCCTCACCTTGGGTTTCTAGAATCCTCTTTCTTCAAGAAGCAGCTCAAGTACCAACTTTTACAGGATTCCTTTCCTGATCCCCCCAACTACTAATGTTTGTCATCCTTAACTTCTATTTATTTATTTTTTTTTGGAGGAGGGAAGGTGTAATGAGAATGTAAATTTTAAAGATCTTCCCTGCCCCTAGGCTAAAGAGCACCTGGAGCCTGGGGTGGGAGGCTTGTTTTTCAGTAGATACTTTTTGATTGGCCAGTGGGTCAATAAGTTTGTTACATTCACTGAGCCAGGAGAAGCCTATATAAGCGCTGATGTGTAGCTTTGTTTTGGGACTCACTTTGAGAAGTGTTCTGTG
>NW_027186349.1:1676388-1680430 GCF_028583685.1 Petaurus breviceps papuanus | reverse complement strand
CACAGAACACTTCTCAAAGTGAGTCCCAAAACAAAGCTACACATCAGGGCTTATATAGCCTTCTCCTGGCTCAGAGAATGTAACAACCTTATTGACTCACTGGCCAATCAAGAAGTATCTACTGAAAAACAAGCCTCCCACCCCAGTCTCCAGGTGCACTTTAGCGTAGGGGCAGGGAAGATCTTTAAATTTGCATTTCCATTACAGAGCCCTATGAGAATAAAGATTGTTTTAACTTTTGTCTTATAGCTCCACAATCAATACATGTGTTGATTGTTAAATCATAATAAATGAATTAAGATTCTTTTGGCTTCCAAAATTTATGTTTTGTTTTTCTTTAATGCTTCTTTAAATGATACCTCATTTCTTTTAATGTGCTGTAGAAGTCCTATCATATATGTATTCATATTAATTTTACATAGTTTAATTTACTTGTAAAAGTCCCAAGCTATGCTAATTCCACATTCTTGTATTTTGTATAAACACTGAATTGTGATTTAACTAAAATATTTTATTTTACATCTTGAGTAATATTTTAGTGAACCTTCTCTTGTGTGTGTGTGTATATACATATATATATATACGTATATGTATATATATAATATATATATATATATATATCACATTTAAATGTGGAAGAAGAACAACAATATGTGAGTAGTAGTAACTGGCCCCTGGGGACCCAACCAGCCAGTTCGAGTTGAACAATGCTCCTCCTCCTCTTCCTGTTCCTCTTTCTACATGGGGGAGTAATACCCTTACGAGTGAATGCTCTTTCCAAAGGAATGTAATTTTTCACTACTTATACTTCACAAGATAGCTTGGGATTTGGGGGCTAGATTTTTTTTATTCCTATTTATTCAATGATTTTTTTTTTCAAAAAGCTAGGACAATTAACTTTCTTGTCTTACATAGTTTTGTTTAGGTCTTGAAATATAGTTCTGAAAAAACAAGCTTTAAAACAGCCTATTGTGATTCAAACTGAGCTACTTGATTATGCCTTTAAACCCAAATCACTCTGACTTTTACTGATTGGCCAGTAATAAGACCCAGCCCAAGCTTCACTTGCTCACTATTTAGGCTTAGTTGGCTCAGAATGAGTGCAAATACAATTTTTTTTTCTTTCTGGACAGAGATTCTGAGGGTTTTCCCCTCCCAGATTGATTCTTTTGGGAAGGCAAACTAGGCCATCTTTTGCCTTAGTTCTAACCTAGCCTTTAATCACTGAATGGGCATTGCCTCAGTGAGAACTGGGAAAGGCCAAGGTCCCACTGCATCCTGAGCCATCACCAGTCTTCTTGACTTATGTCTTGCCACTAGATTCCCAAAGACTCTAGAGGAGAGAGTGAGGCTTATGATTTTGCACAGCTCTGCTTCATTTAAATCCAGTTCACTTGCAAGTCATCACCCTCCTGATGTCATTGGTCCTCCTCAAGAATCAGTGACTAAAAACAAGTCAAAATGAAGACAATCATACAAAATTAATCCAAAGAACTGAGAAAAGTGTGCCATTAAATAAAACATAGATAGAGAAATTGAGGATGCATAGAGAGGTGATCAATATTCAAAAAGTTTAACTGAATCAAATAAGTTTAGTGATAGCTAGATGTGGTAGGAAGAGAGTTCCTGCATTCGGGGGTCTGAGGATCTGGGTTTGGGGCCTAATCCTACACCTTCCTACCCAGAGAACTTAAACAAGTCACTATTTCACTGGGATCCAAGTTTAAATCCCTGAACTATATATACTCTGTGAGCAAAAATGTAGAAATGTTTACCATTGAGAGGTAAAATATTCACATGTTAAGCCTTTTCCATTTTACTTTCCTCAACTGTTTCTTTTAAAAAGTTTCTTTTTAAAAAAATATTTTAAAAATGTTGCTTAAAATAAACAATATTTTCATTCTTAGATGGAAGATATTACAACAAAGATTCAAAAATGGGCTCCAAATATTAGGAAAATTCTATTTCTGTGTCTCAGGACTTTGGGCAGGAAGCCAAACTTTTCATTTTTTCCTTTCACATTTTCATATTGATAGGAAGTCAGATTTAGAATTTACCTTGGCAAGTTATGTTTTTAAAACCTTGATAAAGACTGACATTTGAAAGTAGCTAATAGAAAGAGATTTTTTAAAAATGAAAATAATTTCCTGAGCCACTCTTCTAAATTGAAAATGTTGTGTTTGTGTCTAGAAGGGCACAAGTATTTATGTTTTGAAAATCATATGTATGGTGGCTCTTTAATATTTGCTATTCCTCCAGTCATTCAAGATAATTGGCTTGTTAATCAATTTGATGGTCATAGAGTAAATGTATTGTTACAGTACAGAATCACTACACTCTGGGTTACTGGAGCACAAGTTTCTGAAAAACATTAAGAAATCCAACCCTAAAAAGTCAGTGACAAGCTTACTTTGCTTTCATTTTGTTTTAACCCAGTTAATCAATTAGACAGTTGTTTTAAAATACCTATCTTATTTTTAATTATGAGAGGCAGCATAGTGTGTAGAGCTAGTCTTGAAGTCAGAAAGATAGGTTCAAGTCTTGCTTCTGACACATATTGGATGCATGATCCTGGGTAAGTTATTTAACCTCTTAGTGCACTAGGCAACTGTAAGAATATAAGATGCAGAAAAGGTATGGTTTGCATTGGTAGGGAGAGTTTCCTAATCCATGTTCTGATTACAGCACAAGTTCAATTCTTATTGTTAGAGGTTCACATTTTACTAGACCGCAGCCCAGAATATTTCAAACTGATATGTTATAGACCTCTCAAACTCAATATGTCCAAAACAAAGCTCAGTATGTCTGAAAGAGAAAACCAAAATAATACACACAGAACCTACTATCTTCCTCCATTACCAACCCACTCACCATCTTTCTAGTCTGCCTGCTTCATAACCTTGATGCTATCCTTAGCTCCTCACTCCTCACCCAACATATCCAATTAGTTGCCAAATTTTGTGCTGTCTGCCTCTATGTCTCTTACATCCATCCCTCTTTCACTAGTCACATAGCCACTACTCTTTTTGAGACCCTCATCATCTCTTCCCTGAACTATTGTAATGGCATCTTAACTGGTCTTCTTGACTCAAATTTCTCTCTACTCCAAAACATACTTTAAAGAGCTAAGTTATATTCCTTAAGTTCAGGTGTGATCATATTATTACCCTATTCAATTAACCTTAGTGGTTACCTATTCTTCTGGGATAATCTATAAATTCCCCTTTTTGGCTATTAAAGGCCTTTCCAGGATAGGGCCACCTATCTTTCCAGCTTCAATATGAATTATTCCCCTTCAGGCACTTAGCAGTCCAGTCAAACTGGTCTTCCTTTTCTTCTGTCTTTGTGCTTTTCGTTGACTGTCCAACATGCTTGGAAATGCACTGTCTCCTCATCACTATTTCATTACCTCTCACTTCTTTCAAGGCTCAACTGAAATTCTTACTACCTTCAACAAGAAACTGATAATCATTAAATATCAAATTTTGGCCAAGGTCTGAATTAATCAAGTAGACTGTTTTGCTTTCCTGTGTCAGCAACTCCAGAGACCAAATAAGGCTGAAAGTGGAATTTCCCCTTATCTTGGGACATACTCTTTACAGAAGGAAACAAAGATATCCTGAGATTGTAAAAGGAACCCAACAGCTATTTTGTTCTTTGGGTAAATTCAGAAAATATCTCTTCCTATGTAAATAACCCCAGACAGGGCTAACTTACGACCATTCTTTCTTCTGCCAAGGATGAAGCCCTGAACCTAAGATTCTATCTTGAATAATTGTGGAGAATGTATTTTGTTATGGCATGTTAATGATAAAGAAAACACAAGGGGCGGCCAGGTGGCACAGTGAGTAAGAGTGTCGGCCCCGGCGTTGGGAGACCTGGGATCTGTTCCGGCCTCATATACTCGGCACCCACACAAAAATTACTGGCTGTGTAACCTTGACCAAGTTACTTAACCCCAATTGCTTTTAAAATAGATAGACAGACAGATAGATAGATAGATAGATAGATAGATAGATAGATAGATAGATAGATAGATAGA
>NW_027186349.1:1672864-1676378 GCF_028583685.1 Petaurus breviceps papuanus | reverse complement strand
AGATAGATAGATAGATAGATAGATAGATAGATAGATAGATAGATAGAAAATAATTTAAAAAAAGAAAACACATGTTCTAGGTCGTAAAATCAGTAGACACCTTGTCAACTCTCTTATCTTACTAAGAAAATTCCTTTCTTGTAATCATAAATTTGACCCTAAATTGGGCTGGCCCTAAAATGTATTTAAGCTTTCTCATTCTTTTGCCCAGACAGTTAGAACTTAATTTCTAACTCCTTGTACGTATAGGTTCACTAGTTTTAAGGGAATAAAATGAAATAACTGTATATCACTATTTGTTGGTCTCCTTTAACCAAACAAGCAAAAGTTAACAAAGTCTTTCTTGATTTCTCCAACTTTTAGTATCCCCTCTCCCTAAGTAGTTTGTATTTTGAACATTCATATATATATATATATATATATATACACACACATATATATATGCAAATGTCTCCTTGCTAGAATTTAGACTCCTTGAGATTAGAGACTTTAATCTTTTTTTTGTCTTAATATCCCTAGTAGCTAGCACATGTGACACATAGTAGATACTTAATAAATGTTTTTTGTTGATGGATTGAATGGTTACTCTCTTTTGTAAAATAATTGTACGAATCTTGGTAAAATATATATAAAAAATAGACAATTGCTAATGAAATAAAAAGTGACTCCTACATTAGAACCATAACAATACCTTATTAGTTTAAAGGCATAAAACATATATAATAGTGGAAGAAGTAAACATCTGCAAAGTTTCCTTGACACTTAAGTGTGACTGGGGAGAGAAGGAATTGTAAAGAACTGCTGAACCATAAGCACTGCCAACTCACTGATGGGTCATATAATTTTACATGGATGACTCACTTTAATACTCCCTTCTTTGGCTGTTTAAGTTGAAAAAAAGTACTTATCACTTTTCTTGTTGCCTTCACTATTTGGCAGTGCTGGGCAAGGGTCAGGAGGACTATAGTGTAGGGACCATAAATATTGAACAACCTAGTGTCAATTGTCATGAATCCACAATCATATCTCACAGTAACATTTATTAAAAATTATTATTGCAGAATAATAGAATAGAAGATAAAAGACTGGACTTGAAGGCAGGAAGTTCTGAGTTCAAATCCTGTCTCAGATACTTACTAGTTATATAATCCTCGGGATATTATTTAATCTTTCCAAAACAGTTTCCTCTCATAGGTACAAGGGGGTTAATACTACCAATGGCACTTGACTTACTAGGTTGCAGTGAGGATTAAATGAGATAATTTATGTAAAAATTTTAAAATTTTAAAAGTGATACATTATTATTATTAAATTATATATTTATTGTTAATAATCAATCATCATTAATAATGGTATTATATATTGTCGTGCATATTGACCATGCAACTATCCTTTCTCTACATATTTTTCAGTCTCTACCTGCTCTATTCTCTTTATCCTTGAAAACAAACAAAAACTTTAACTAGTTCCCTAAATCTCTGTTGTTATTCTATGTATGCCTTTCCTTTTACATGCAAATTCCAAGAAATTATCATTGAAACTGAAACTTCATTCCCTAAAATATCCATGTCAATCCACTGCCTTTTTTTTTTTTTACTCCTTATCTTTTTCCTCTCCTCAGAGGTTGACACCATTAATTATTCTTTTCTTGCCATTATTATCTATGCTTTCATTTTCTGGGGGGTGGGAGAGGGGTATTGTTTTGACACTGTCCTTTCTTGTTCTCCTTCTGTCTGTCTCTCTTTTCCTTCTCAGTCTCCTTTGCTGAATCACCATTCATAATCCATACCCTAATTGTGGGTGTCCTACAAGTTTCTGTCCTGAGTTGTCTTCTTACTTTACATACTTTCTCTTGGTGATCTTATAAGTTTCCATACAGTAAATTATCTTGTCTATACATTTGACTACTAGATCTCTATATCTAGCCATAGTCTCTCTACTGAGTGTTACTATTACTACTACTACTACTACATCACCAGCTGCCTTTTGAACATTTCTCATTGGATATTCCATGTTGTGGTTGAGTCATTGCAGTCCCATCTGACTCTTCGTGATGCCCTTTAGGTTTTTCTTGGCAAAGATACTGGAGTGATTTGCCATTTCTTTGTCTAGCTCATTTTATAGATGAGGAACTTAGGGAAATGGGGTTAAGTGACTTACCAAGTGGCTTGTCTGAGGCCAGAATTGAATTCATATCATCCTGACAGTAATAGTACCAACTATAATCAAGCACTTTGAATTTTGTTTCTTTCTTCCTCTTCTCTCTAACAGTGGTAGCAGAGTTTTGAAACATCCAACCTTTTGAGACCAGTGACATATTTATGTCAGTCACATCGCTAACCATATTAAAGTATATATTCCTTCAAAAAAAATAAACTTGTGACCTATTTAGGCATAATATGATTATAGGTCTCATTTAATAAATCTGATTGCCTATGAGCAAAGAAAATCTGATTCTTAAGTCAAATATCATCATATTGACAGATATTAAAAACAAGTGGTCGAAAATAATGCCCTAAAATCTTAATAAAAAATGAAATATAATATGTAGCATTTAAATAAAATATCAAGTTCAAAGAGATTTTGACAAGGTAGCATCTCTTCTAAACTAAAAATTTGATGTTTTTAACTTCTGGTCTTAAATTACTGGGTCATATGGTGTTTTTTTTTTCTTTTTTAAGTTATATCATGAGAGAAAAGTCCTTTCATACCTACCTCAATACTTCAAAATATCAGTTATTTCACTAGTATAGGCACTCCTGCCACCAAAGCAGATTACAAGCTCTCTGGACCTTTGAAGACCACATGTACAAGTAGCTTTGTCAGAAACATTTAATCTCCTACTGTTCAACATTTTGTAATAATTCCCTTTGCACTTACCTAGACTGGTCAGTTCCTGGACCGATTCTCAAATGCTCTCTAGCTTGGTAACATCAGTCTTAGCTCTCATTTAATCTTCCTTTTGATACCTGCATATTTTTAAAAAGGTCATTTTTATTGTCCTTAGCCTCATAGAATCATAAGCTTCATATCATTGTGTCCCATAGGGCCATGCTACTCATATATTCTATGTTCTTTTGAACATATCTTGAAAATTTTTAATTGGTTAATAAGTTCCTGATAAAGTCACTGAAATTGCTTTACACAATTCCTGTGTTTTACTTCACGTTTTAGAAGATATTGTCTTTCTTTGGCTTATTTTTCCCAGCAGAATTGCAAAAACCTTGAATTCTACTTATTTAATCAGTGGAATTTTAGGAATATCTTAGTTCTTACTATCAGTCAGTAAACATGTATTAAGTACCCGCTATGTGCCAGTCATTGTGCTAAACTTTGAGAAGACAAAAAAAAAAATCTAAATGGCCGTGACCACTTTCTTTTCTTTCTTTTTTCTTCTTTCCTTCTTTCCTTTTTTCTTTCTTTCTTACAGCCTTCCTTTCTTTCCTTTTTCCTTCTTTCTTCCTTCTTTCCTTCCTTCCTTCCTTCCTTCCTTCCTTCCTTCCTTCCTTCCTTC